>NC_138906.1:167066566-167259825 GCF_965231255.1 Vanellus vanellus | reverse complement strand
AGCTATTTAGGGATGTTGATGAAAATAGATGAGAAAAAAACTCATGAAGCATTCAGAGAAGCAAATTAGAGCATTGCAAGGTCTAAAAAAAGATCCACCTGGACCGTGAGCTTTTTGTGTTTAATGCCACTAACTGACCTAATTAGAGAGTGGGGATGGTGAAGTGCATAAAGCTGTTGTAGCTCCTCCCAGGCTTTTGGGAAGATCCAACTGCTAAAATTGAGGACAACATAGAAAGCAGGACAAATTGATCTTGGGTGTAGGCTGGAGAACTGTTAAATATTGAATAACAAAAAGGATTACCTACTTTATTGATATTTGTGAACTATTGGTCAATTTCCTTAGACCTAGTGTTATAGTCAGGATAGCAGGTAAACAAAAATTAATACTTACTTTAAAATAACCCCCAAAAACCTGTAACACACCAGTGTGAAGTTTGGATTTGTGGTATGCTTTGTTACAACCCTTCCAGTGCTTTGTGTTCATTTCTTTTTGGCTTTGCTGAAACACAAGAATAGGAACAATATTCTCGTACCTACTAAACTGGCTTCAAGATATCAAGATAACTGAATGCTCGATATTTTACAGAATCCAGCTCCATATTCAGGGAGTCTGTACTTGAAACTAGGACTGCTGCCTTTTTCACTGTAATGGGATTCACAGTTGCAAAAAATCTGCTCAATATAACGGACAGGAGTCCAGCCTCACAAGAAGCAAATGGCACTTCTGCAGAAAAGTTTTTATTTTCTCTGTTACATTAGAAATAGAAAAATAAGGCAAATACTAGAATAAGGTGCCTAAAAATAAATTCTTATTTATGTTTCAGACCTCTCTCTGAACTTTAGCTTGAAAATGCAGCTCAAATGACATCATATATAACTTGTTTTCAGCTACTGGAAGCAGAGTATTGTGTGTTACGATAATTCTTTCTCTTTTTAATCATCTACATTTCAAAATAATCCTGATATTCATGTAAAATGCTAGTTGTGCTATTTATTTTACGCATTGCATGATTCCAGAAATGACTCTCTATATACCTTTGTAGATGATACTGGAATCTGCAGTGAAGGAAACGATCCTGGTTCTATCCTTTTTCTTCCTGTAGTAATAATAATCAACAGAAGTAGCATTCTGTCTACCTCTATAGCACGATTTATCATCTGGAGATCTCCAAATGCGTTTGAAAGCACATGGTATTAACTGTGCTTTAGTGACTGAAGAAACCGTAGCACATAGTTAAGTGATTTTTCCCAGCATCACAGTGAAACACCACATGAAAGTTAAGCACAGGACCACATCTCCTCTTGTTTTATTCCCAGGCGGTTAGCTCTTCTGTAACCTCTCCATCGTTTCCATCCTGTGTTTGCTGAATTTCCTGCACCCAGTTGCGCGAGGTTAGGTGCGATTTAATGATGGATCCATGTTTTAGTTTAGATGACAGGAGAGAATGAATCTTCTCTCTTTCAAATTGAACATAGTTTTAGGATGCAGTTTGGCCACTGAGGGACCAAACTGCCTGAGGCTCAGGGATGAGACTCAATCGAACAAGAAGTCTTTTTTTTTTTTTTTTTTTTTTTATTTCTGATGGAGTTCCTGTGATGGGGTTCATCACTGCGGTATCTCAGCACAGGCAGTGTCACTGGAAGGCCAGTGAGTATTTGAGGGGCTGTAAATGATATATGGCGAGGGGTTCTGTCTCCTGTACGTCGTTAAAATGCTTGCAACAATGAGGCCAGTACTAATGAAGGTTACGCAGCTCCACAGTGAACGTGCCACCCTATTGTCTCATTTCTCTCACAGCATTGTAGGGCCCGAGCACAGAGGAGAATCCTAACCTGCTGCACACTGAGTATTGAAACCAAACCAAAGATCGCCAACGCTTCAGTTTTAAAGTGATATCATGAAAACTGCATCACGTTCGTTAAGATAGCCCAATTTTCATAATATTAGCCTGTACAGTCCATTCCCGAAAAAGCCTGAAGACCTCACATGGAAGTCCAGCCACCCACTTTGGCAGCTTTCAAGTGCCATAAGATTAAGTTCTTGGCTCCACCCTCCCTAGAGTAGTGTGTTATTTAACTGATGTACCTCTTTAATTGTCCTGGTTGCACAAAACCCTCACAGGAAGAAATTATGTGTTAATATCACTGGAAAACAGGCCTGAAGAATTAGCTCTAACACCAATGAAGAGGTTTGTTGTTTTTTTTTTTTCTTCTAATTCTTGGTGGCCAGCCTTACAAATCCCTTATTATTCATTCATGGAAGTGTCACATTTAAAATGCAAATTCCTTCCCATCCTCCTCCTCCATCTCAGTGTGTTTCCTTTGAAGTATCCCCGGAGTTCTTGAGGCACCATCCGCAATGGGTTCGCTGTGATCAGCCAGCTTGCAAAACGAGTGCCCTGCGCCAGCTCAGGTGAATTCAGCTGAGTCCTGCTTAGCAGTCCCAGCTTGCAAAAGGCATCTGGACTTTATGGCAGTGGAAGGAAAAGGCAAAATAAAGGGTAGCAGGTATACTGCTGTCAATGCAAACGTACACATTTCTTTCTTTTTTTAACATTAATACTACTATTAGGACTGATATTTTTATTAAGCCAGTTGCCTCTCCTGAGACACATCACAGACCCATATCTGCCATCAGCAGAATCTGTCATGTGGCAGTGAAGTCAATAATATAAATAATCTCTGTTTTGCCTTGCACATATTTTCCTCTTTTTTGTCTCCTAAACTGGGAAGAGCAAAGCTCTTCTATGGAATCCATTCTAGCAGACAATGTCAAGGAGTCATGTCTTGGAGTTTCTATATCCACATGGGGAATGGGCCATTACCCTTGGTCCTTGCTACAATTCAGCCGTAGTTATGAGTTCTTCTAGGCAGGACTAGCTGGCTCAGGCCAAAATTGTGCTAGGAATAGTTCTAGGAGTTGAGGAAGCCTACTGTGTTCCACTTCAGTACCTGTGGTCCCAGGGGACCTGGAGAACATATTGGAGGAAAAGATTGTGGTTTCAGGTAGAGTTCATCTTAGTGGATGTATTGTCCATGATTCAAATTTCTAGAAGCATCATAAATACTGATAATAACGAGCGTAATAGCATGGTAAATCATATTATCAGTAATGGCTAAATAGTTTAATAATCTTCATCAAATGACCGAGTACCTTATCCAGCAGCTAGACTTGCTGTCTCCTGTGTGCTAATGCAGTCAGTACTTAAAACCAGGAGCAATGCAATTTTGAGTATAGACCTCATTACTTGAGTTAAAAACAAATTTTTATCAGTTAAACGTGGTTTGTGGGGACAGCTCATGCGCACTAATGAACCCCTGAAACTTGTGCCCACAAAGTGATAGCTTAAAACTTATCAAAGTTCATATAATAGTAATGGGGTCCCTGTAAGAATAATCTCAAATACAGTGTCATTTTCCACTATGAGTGCAATAAGATGTGGTATTCTTAGTCAAATGCATTTTCCTAAACTGTTAAATCAAAAGTTAAATCAAAAGTGTACATACACTGCTGGAGATTCAGAAGTCATGAATACGTGCTCCCTTTGTGGAGTGGTAATGGTCCATGTCCACAAACCAACCGTCTTGTTCACTGTCACACAATCGTCGTTCACCTTGATTTAAGAATAATCAGATGCATTCTACATGTCTTGACGTCCTCACATGGTTGTACACTTTGGTTGTCTTACTGTCTTTTTCCAATCTGGAACTCAAGTATTGCATCTTTCCTACTTTTTAATCAAGCTCTGGATGCTCTTAAGGGAAACATTGGCCTTTTCAGAAAAGCCCAGTCCTTTTACTTATGAAATGAAAAAGCTATCTGGAAAGCAGCTTGGTGGAAAAGGGCCTGCGGGTCCTGGTGGAGACCAAGTTGAACATGAGCCCGTGATGGGACCTTGCTGCAAAGGCAGCGAAGGATATCCTCAGCTGCAGTAGACAAAGCATTACCGGCAGGTTGAGCGGTGATCTCTCCCCTCTGCGCAGCACTGGTGAGACCACACCTGGAGTGCTGTGTCCACTTCTGGGCTCCTCAGTACAAAAGAGACAGGGACATGCAGGACAGAGTCCAGCAAAAGGCCACAAAGATGATGAAGGGACTGGAGCATCTCTGCTATCAGAAAAAGCTGAAAGAGCTGGGTCTGTTCAGCCTGGAGAAGAGAAGGCTTGGGGGTGACCTTATTAATGTGTTTAAATACCTGAAGGGAGGGAGCAAAGAAAACGGAGACAGGCTCTTTTTGGTGGTGCCCAGTGGCAGGACCAGAGGCAATGGGCACAAACTGGAACACAAGTCTCCCTCTGAACATCAGGAAACACTTTTCTACTGTGAAGGTGATGGAGCACTGGCACAGGCTGCCCAGGGAGGTGGTGGAGTCTTCATCCTTGGAGATACTCAAAAGCCATCTGGGCATGGTCCTGGGCAGCCAGCTGTAGGTGGCCTTGCTTGAGCAGGGGGGTTGGGCTGGATGACCTCACAGAATCATAGAATGGTTTGGATTGGAAAGGACCTTTAAAGGCCCTCTAGTCCAACCCCTCCTGCCGTGGGCAGGGACGTCTTTCACTAGATCAGGTGGCTTAAAGTCCCAGCCAACCTGGCCTCCAGATGTACCTTTCAACCTCAACCATTCCATGATTCTGTGATTCCAAATACCAATAATTAGAGAGAGAAAATCGGATATATGTTGCCTAGAAAAGCCAAACATCCTCAAACAGCAGTGTTATCAAGTTTGCAGCTTCTCACAAATTTCATTAGCAAGTAGGCAGTGAGTGACATGGACTTCCTTTACCAAATTCCCTTAGCCGTGTTTGGCTTTTGTGCTTTGTATTTGGCTCCATGGACATCTGGGAGACCTACTGCTGCTTTTAAAAGTGATTTGTGATTTTATTAAATGGATTTTGGAGTTAATTGTGTTGGGATGGTTCTGCCTGCCAACAGGAAACCAGGACAGCATTTTCAATGCCGTTCAGCCTGCATAATCTAAATAAATTAATGAATGCACAAAAATTATTCTACCTCGTTCCTCTTGCCCAGCAACATGTGTTGGCTCAAAGAGCTCAGATTTGCTGTAATCGCCTTTTCCCCTCCAGTAAGTCCTTAGAAGTCAGCCGTCTCCTTCGTATAACTCTACAACTTCCACCAATTCTAATTATCACAGCTTTTGTTTCTTTTTATGAACTTTTAGATTTGGGATATTTTGTGTAGCTTGAAAAAGTAATCAGTAGTTTGGGAGTGAGAGAGTCACACCAGCACAAGTATTGGGAGGATACACTCCTCAATTATATATCTGTTGAAGTCAGGATTGCTTTTAAATTCAGTCATTAATTTTTAGAACTCCAAGAAATGAATCTCTTAAACAGGGTTATGAAAGAAATAGGAATTCAGGGGTCAGAAATAAAACTCTAAAGGGATAAAAATTTGGTTTGGTACGGGATGAGGACAGAGTCTTTTGTGTGTTTCTGAAATGTCACACTTTTTTTTTTTTTTACTAAGAAACAGTGATAACTAAGTAAACTTGAATGCCTTTTTAATCCTGCTGTAAACTGTGTTCTTGAAAATGCATTTCCGTAGAAGATATTTGTACTGTACTAGAAGTTCCATTACTTACAAGCTATCTTTACACAACCCTGTTTTGAAAAGGCATCAGAGGTGAAAAAAGAACATCCGTTCCATTAGGCTCTAAAATATAAGGTTGTTTTTACTATCTATTTAGTCCTTTTTTATAGGAACAAAGCAAAGAGTGTTGCACTGCTTTCATTAAGAGATAATTCCTTGGTCCTACATCGCTAAGCATTTAGCATTTGTCCAGATGTATTATCTGGTCTTTTCTTTTGGTCCTCACCATTCCATCAAACAGAGCGATCAGCACAGGACTGCCTTCTCCTGCGGAAGAAGCTATGGATTTTGGTCTTGGAACATTAAAGATCAATTTTGATTACATTTGCAACAGTATTTTAATTATTTTTTTCTTTATGTTTGGCCAGGCAAATTCAGTAGTACTTTTTTATTAAGAGCTTTCTAAATATCTCTAGTATTATTGGGAAAAAAGACAGCAGTTTCTGACTTGCTTCTGATTTAGTGAGATCTTACTGCTGACTCTTGGAAAGTAAGAGAATAGATTTGCACTTTTTTATTATCTTCCCTCTTACTTTTGGGATCTCAAACAGCCATTTGTTTGCATCGTGATCATCTGTATATTCTAAAATAGTTGCAACTGTGGAACATATGCATTCTGTAGTGCCTTTCATCTCCCCTAACTTCACAAAATACTTATCAATCTCTCCCTCTTTACATAGTCAGACAATGCTACTGAAACACGGAGACAACAGGTTTTTACTCACTTTCAATCCCACTTTACTATTTAAGTGTTAAAGAGGTTTATTTAGAATAGAGAAGCAAAAATATTCCTCTTAATTAAAATTTGATCAGAATATCAAGTTAGTGGTCATTTAGCATTTTTACTTGCCGTTCCTGCTCACGAGAGTACTCCTGCTTCTTCAGTACTACAATGAGTTTAACATCACGTTGCAGTGAAATCCAAAGACAGCAAAACTCCATTGGAAAGAGAAACAGAGAAAGGAGAATCACTCCTACAAAATGAACTGACATTTCTGCCTGTCAGTTGAGAGTTTTGTTATTCGATACAGACCGGATCATGCCTGGTGTGTGACAATCCACCTATTCTTTCTGAATCATATATCATTACTAATAGTACATCTTGTCATAGGTACTCAGACAAAATATATAGTAGATTATATAGGAGGCAGAGTAGAATACATCTTATTTCCTTTACAGTGATACTTAAGAGAAATGAAGTTTATTTTTGCCAGTAAAATGCAAAGATACTCAGAGAAATGATACCGCTCCTTCCATTATCCAGTGACTCAACGGATCGGAGGGTAGGTGTGAGGCACCAATGTGGTGTTCTCATCAAGGGTTTATCAACTAATCCATTTCCCGTTGAGATACACAAACAATAGTGAGCTTGCACAGTCGATGACGGGATTTCCCTCTGGAATACAGCATGTGCTTACGGTTAAGACAAAGGGATGGTGGAGCAGAGCTAGAAACAGATTACTAAGAGGGTGAAGAGTGGAGACCTTGTCTTACAAAAGCAGACTAATGAGGTTCTTCCACCATGTAGCTGGAGCTCTGGAGGAACCCAAGTTAGCTTATCTTGACCACGAACAGTGATATATTTCATTCTTGGGCTGGGGCACTTGATTCGACTTCAGAGATAATGTAGGTCACTCTTACAGTGGTTTACCCAAATGACTGCGTCCTCTCTTTCAACACTTCCATGTTCCTGTGTGCAAAGGAATGTGGCAAAACCAACAAAGCGCTTGTGCTGTTTCCTTTTGCAAAAGGGACTCTGGGAGTGGATACAGCTACTCTCTGTGAACCCATCAAGAAGATGGATTCCTGTCCAAGGGAGGTTTCAGCTGATAAGGATTTGCAGATTCAGTTCGTTAATTGTGAATAAATAAATGCGTTGGCCCAAGTGCAAGTTCTCCTTTGTATATAAGTTTCTCCTCCTTTCCCTTTCGTGTGCTTGTTACTGACCGTTAAGTCCATGAATTGGGCTCTGTGTTCAAACAGTCTGTCATTTCCTTTATTTTCTTTCTGCTTTTCAGTCCTGTTTCAAAAAAGCTGAATGAGACTAGCAAAGGGTTAAACCAGCTTGTAGTGGACAGTGAGACACGCACAGATTGCGAGGGATTAAATCTCTAAATGTCAAAGGGAGAGAAAGGAAGAGTCTGCCTGGCAATCTTGACTGAGCGTCCCATCATTCCTCGACGCTAATGCTGGGGAAACACAGATTAGAAAATCTGCGGTAGAACTAAGTGGAGACTGCAGCGGGGAGATAAGTGAACCAGAATATCTGTTCAGGGCTCATTTGTTCAACTTCACTCGTTCAGAACCTTTCTGATGGAGAAACATAGGTCTGAATACAAAATTCACAGCTTGTTCAGCTCTGCCATCCCTTTCCAGACTGTTCTCACGAGTGAAGATCTATTCACTGTCATGTAGAGGGCTTTGGAGGATGTTTTTTTAGGTTCAAGCAAGCAGCTGTGGAGTTACTCAATGCTGCCTCAGGTTAGATCTTATTTTTTTGTTCCTTGCTTTTGTTGGCCACAAAGCCTTGAGGAGAATGGACGGAAAAGTATTGTTTTTGATTCAAAATGTGGTTTTCTTCCTTCTGAAGGAATATTAACTGAGGGTTCTCAGGAAACATGGGTGTTGCAGATTGAGTTGTCAAACTGTTAGTCATTAAGGGATCCCAGTGCGTTCTGCCAGGGATCAAATTTGAGGACAGATAATTATATCCTACTTTTGTTTTTCATTCAGAGCTCTTTAAATTTTCTTTTAACTTCCGTGGTATGATCCAAGCCCCTGAGTAACAGAAAATCTACAGGCAATTCAAATCTGGCCTGACAAATTGAAGAGCAGCAGTGCCTGTGCACAGAAAAGTATAAAAAATATCTGATACGACTTCTTATATGGGAAGAAGACTGGAGATGAAGTTAAAAGAGAACAAGTAAGTTATCACACAGATAGTAAAATATTCTGCTTTTTTCCTCTAAATGTGTTCTCTGTTCCACTGGGAAAGGGCTTGCATTTTAGCAATGAGCACAGTGACATTCTGTACAGAGTGTGTCACTAGGATGACAGTGATGATTAATTGATAGCATTGGGTTTTTAAACACTGAGAAAAATACTTGAGGGCATGAAGTACCAGCTTCTCTCTCGTCTAGATCTGGTTTTGAAGTTGCTTTGCAGTTGAGATGCTGTCTGCACAGAATCAAATAATTCAATTTGAAAGAGTAAGGTAGGGGGCAATATCATTTAATTGTGGTATTTTTCAGTGTCATCCTAGGTCCTGGTATTTTATTGTTTTCCAGCATAAGAATGTGGGCATTGCTGGGTTAGTACCTTCAGCATACTGGTTTCAAGGGTGATGGCAGGCTAGGAGAAACTATTTAGGGGTTGTTGTAAAAGTGAAACAGTAATCAACCATCAAGAAGGCAAAACCCTTGTGTTTCAAGGATGATTTCAAAAAAACTAAAAATGTTTCTAGGCCTTGGGAAATGCAATTTGCTAATAGACTGTAGTACAACGATTAAGAGGAAGCGATTGTAATTGTAAATTACCATGAGCCACGTGGAAGGGACTAATACACTTAAAATACAATAGCGCATACATCTATGACTAGTAATGAAGGTGATAATCACCTTATATTCACAAAGGAAATGATGTAATAAATCCTATATAATGTAGTTTACAGGTTACCTTGGCAAGGGCACTTGAATCGACAAGCAAAGAACAGCCAGTCCAATAGCTGCAGTATATATTATAATTAGGAGCATAAAATTCTAATGAAATGTTGTCCTAAGTAATATTGATTCCAATTTGGTGGGGCAGGAGTACGATGATGTAATGGCATTCGGCGAGGTTGGTTCACTAAGGAATTAGAGAAACGCCCATCCTACCCATGATGGGGACCTTTCAGCAAGACCTCCACCTCTCCTTTTGGTAAAACTTACTACTTTCGGACTTCAAAAATAAAGGAAACCGTAGCAAAACGATCTTGCAAACACTTAATCTGCAGCAGAAGCAATTTTTCAGCTTTAATTAGCATAAATTTAACATCCCGTGCAAAAATATGGGGTTGCAGAGCGTACAAGCTGAACAAACCCTCCCCAAAGTGTTCTTAATTTCACATCTCACTTAGTAGGGGGGGCTGGAGATGTCTGGAAGGAGAATTTCATTGTAAGCTAGCCCTGTAAGGTGAGGAAGCGCTACACATGGTGTGTGAAATTGTGGAAGTGAACTAACAGCAGCTTTTCAGGATCAGGATGGAACTTTGGCTAAAAAACAGCAAGACAGACTGCATTTATAACTCTACAATGGTGATGGCAGATTTGGAGAGGTGTCAATAAGCGCAGCATAATATCAAATATAGGCTTACTTTTATTAGTAGCCTAAAAAAGCAGAAAAAATAATAATGAGGAGAATAACTAGGAAAGACTGAAGGAGTTAGGTCTTCTCTTCCTGGAGAAGAGAAGGCTCAGGGGGCACGTCTTCACAGAATTTACAGTACTTAAAGGGCAGTTACAAAGAGGACGGAAGCTCTCTGTTCACAAGGAGCCACATGGAGAAGACAAAGGGCAATGGGTACAAGTTGCACCGGATGAAGTTTCATACCAATATACGAAAGAATTTTTTTTATAGTGAGAACAATTAATCACTGGAAGAAAATCCCCAGGGGTGTGGTAGAGTACCCATCACTGGAGGTTTTCAAGATGCCCTTGGACATGGTGCTAGATCACAGAATCACAGAATGACAGAAAGGTCAGGGTTGCAAGGGACCTCTGGAGATCATCCAGTCCCACCCCCTGCCAGAGCAGGGTCACCTACAGCAGTTGCACAGGATGGCGTCCAGGTGGGTTTGGAATGGCTCCAGAGTGGGAGACTCCCCCACCTCTCGGGGCAGCCTGTGCCAGTGCTCTGCCACCCTCAAAGGAACGAAGTTCCTCCTCATATTAAGATGGAACTTCCCATGTTCAAGTTTGTGCCCATGACCTCTTGTCTTGTCACTGGGCACCACTGAAAAGAGACCGTTCCCATCCCCCTGGCACCCTCCCTTTAAGTAGTTATAAGTATTGATTAAGATCCCCGCTCAGTCTTTTTTTTTTTTTTCTAGACTGAAAAGACCCAGGTCCCTCAGCCTTTCCTCATAAAAAAATGCTCCAGTCCCCTAATCATCTTTGTAGCCCTTTGCTAGGCTAGATGATCTCATCTAGGCTCCCTTTCCCAGAAGAGGTTGGAGCAGATCATCCTTCAAGGTTCCTTCCAATCTGGGCTGTTCTATGATTTGGTGATTCTAATGACACATGGAAGGTGATTTCTAGTTCTTAATTTAGACCTATACCAAAAATATTCATTTTGAGGCATTATAATTACTCAGCTTCAGACTTCCAAATAATTTCATATACAATTACTTTCATACCAGCTTTTCTGAGTATTTCTGATCCCAAGGAAAAAAATCTTATGATTTTCATGTTTTCAAATAATAACACAACTGCAAACACGACAGGTTTGGAAAATTGATCATGTACTTTTCCATTTCCACCACAGTCCCATGGATCTAATGAAATCTTAAAAGTCAAAGAGCTGTACGTGCAGGTCATTATCATGTGTTTGTTGTCAAATAGAATTCAGAAGTCCTATTCAATTTTGTAGTTATTCTTGTACATGCCTTACACAAATAGATTTGTTCGTGCTTGGGCAAGAAGAAAAAGCCTCTTCAGAAAGCCTGAACCCGATTCCTCTAAAGTTGATGTTTGCCTCTGAAAATGATAATTACCTTTATTTTTATTCAGACAAACTTTCATACACATCAAGACACGTTAATGTCTGATTTGCTGGGCACACAAAACAGACACCCAAATGTTGAATAACCAGAGAGATAACAATATATATATATATTTACTCTTTATTTACAGTACTATACCTTCAGCGGCAAAGAGTAGCCCTGTACTCATGAAAATTCAAATTAAAACGATTTGGAAGTGAAAGTATATGTTGTCGGGAATGGAGCAGTGTAGATCTTAATTCTCAGTGACTTCCCTTTTAAAGGACGAGTCCTACATTGGTTAAGACGCTCCCCTAATAAAATTCTGGTTATTTTATCATTTATAGCACTGAGGCAATGGGAATATCTCACCGTCCCAGTCAGTCCCCGTAACTCAGTTTGTTAGACTCCAGAAGGTGCTCCTGCCCAGCAAAAAAATAAACTCAGCTTGATGTTATAAAAACCGTCAGATATTTTAAGGCAAGATTTGGATGAGCAAAACAATGTATTTTTTAGATAGCTGTGACTGGATGGAATTGTAAGCAGAATGGCCTGCAGAACTGGAGATCATATCCTTGGAGCTTTATTGAAAATGCATCCTCGCCTATTTATCTGTTTTTATTTCTGCACTAGTCTGCAATTCCATATGCTATTCATTTTCTGGGGTTTTGTCATATCCTCGGCACTGCTCTTATTCTGTCTCTCTCTGTTCTCCTTTTGTGAGTCTTTCTCAGCCTGGCATAATTTCAGCCTTACAAACTTTAAATGACAATCCAGCAGGAGAACGTCTCAAAGGGGTCCTCAGCAGCGCTGGGTAAATGAAGCACAGCAAAAAGGGGCTTTTAAGAAACTGAGCAGAGGGTCAGATCCAGAGAATCAAGACCCAAAATACAGAGGCAAGAACAAGCGCTCAGCAGAGGGTATTTTGATTCCCACGGTGCCCTGAACCAAAGGAACGCTTTCACACCCACGTTGAAGAAGGTGTCACGGTGTTAGAGAGAAGGCTGATAACTAATAATGAGAAAAAGGTCAGAAACAAAAGAGATCAGAAACAAGGTGATTAATTTTCACGATGGGGGAAGTTATGAGCAGGAGCCTTCGCTGTGCTGTGTGTAGTACTCTTGCGGGGGGTGAGGTAATGACCTGGTAAAATTACTGCCAACAGAGAATTATTCAGATTATTTAAAACCAGAGAGTCTTCAAAGGTTCTCAGTGACTGCACAGAAGAGTAAAACTCTCTGTTGACAAAAATATGGAAACCATGTGTGCTCATTGTCAGAATTTGAATTAGCTATTCCTGCTCGGGAAAGGGATGGTACAGTCATCCCCTGACAACGCTAGCTCAGTGCTCAGTGGCAGCCAAAAGGGCAAATGTAATGATATAAAATACTAGAAAATGACTTGAGAGCAAACCAGAAAACATCATTAAGCTGGCCTGTAGATTTACAATATGCGTTCATAGGGAAAGCTGCACGCCAGTCTAATTGCTCTGCCTCTGAAAGTTACAGCAACGTGAAACGAAATATAAAGAAAGGCAACGATGCCGATCGCAGATACGGAACAATTCCCGTGCAAAACCCTTTGATAACAAAGCTGCTTACTGAGATTCTGTCCTGGGCGCAGCTGCTCTCCATACTCACCACCTGGTCTTCAACATATACGTGCGTTATGCAGCGGCAGCCAGGAAAATGAGAGTGGTTTGAACGCCGTAGCGTGTGTTTGAGTGAAACAGCAGGACTCCGCGGCAGAATTAACTGTGGGATTAGTTGGTTTCTTGATTCCTTTTATCGCCGCTCATTTTTTATCCTTCTTCAAGTGAAGCAGAAACGGACAAAATAGAAATGTCCCTCTTAGTTCAGGAAAACTGCCAGTACTCGGATCTTTGCTGGGAAAAATGCCAGCGCTCCACTCATGCAATATCTTTCTCACTTTAAGCACACTCTTTAGGAATTGGGGGAAGAACACAAACCAATGAATGCCCAATACAGGACAGCACACTGTGCATCTTCTTTATGCATTAGAAGAAAAAAAAAAAAAAACAACAAAAAAAAACCACACCAAAATCCATAAATTCCTGGAGTTTGTTAAGTGGTACAGGGGAACTCTTATTGCTCCAAAATTACAGTTTTTGCAAGTGCTCTCTTCACATAACTTTGTAGCTCTCCATCACTGTCTATTACTGCTGCGCTACCTGTAAAGCTAACTTGAATTCAGAACTACCTCAGGTGGGAACAGGGGGAATGGAAATCTGGAAGGGTATTGCAGCCCAAAAGGCTTTGAGGTTCAGGAGGGATCACACAGTCTTTTTCCTTCTCATCCTTTAATTGATGCATTTGCCGAGATGCTGTTTGACATATGCTGGTGGTCTCAAGATAACAACTGGAGTCTCAGTTATTTTGCCAGATGCATAAACATGAACTTGTCTACCCACGTGGATTTCTGCTGAGTTTTAGGGCTTATTTGAGTAAGAGATCTGCACAGAACGAGCCAGCAGGAAGGCAATTGTTACAATGGAGAAAGAAGAGCACTTCAAAGGTCCAAACCAGGCATAAAATGTTATGTCATAGAATCATAGAATGGTTTAGGTTGGAAGCAACCTTGAAGATCATCCTGTTCCAACCCCCCTGCCCTGGGCAGGGACACCTCCCACCAGACCAGGTTGCTCCAAGCCCCGTCCAACCCGGCCTTGAACACCTCCAGGGATGCGGAATCCACAGCTTCTCTGGGCAACCTGTTCCAGTGCCTCACCACCCTCACAGTGAAAAATTTCTTCCTAATACCTAATCTACATCTACCTTCTCCCAGTTTGAAGCCATTTCACCTCATCTTATCGCTACACGCCCTAGTAAAACGTCCTTCCCAAGGCTTCCCCTTCTCATTGACTTTCAGTAAGAAGGAGGCTGTGCTTTGCTACCTTTGAAAATCTTCCTCCGAAGACCTCATGTCACCAGCTGTGCTGCCATCAGCTGATCGGCATTTTCCTAACCTCTTGGAAAAAAATACAGCTTGGAGCATCTATGGGGACAAGATGAGCCTCTCACCTCTATCTGATGTCATTCATGTCTGAGCTACCCATGAGGCAGTTCACAGTATCACAGTATCACAGTATCACAGTATGCTAGGGATTGGAAGGGACCTCAAAAGATCATCTAGTCCAATCCCCCTGTCGGAGCAGGAACACCTAGATGAGGTTGCACAGGAAGGCGTCCAGGCAAGTTTTGAATGTCTCCAGAGAAGGAGACTCCACAACCTCCCTGGACAGCCTGTTCCAGTGCTCTGTCACCCTCACTGAGAAGAAGTTTCTTCTCAAATTTAAGTGGAACCTCTTGTGTTCCAGCTTGAATCCATTACCCCTTGTCCTATCCTGTCCAGTTAAAAGATGATTTCATTGCTATTATTATTGCTAAATTATCTTATATGTAAAGAAGAGAAAAACAAAACAAAACCTGCCATTATCTGGAAATTATGAAAAAAAAAATGTCTAAAATTTTGGGTTTGTCTTAGAGAGGACAACATGCAGTTTATGACCTGCAATGAAATGTTCAGGGGGTAATGAAGTTTTAAAGCACTTAGGAATCATCTTGCTCTCCAGCCCCAGACCATGACCTGGGGCTGTTTCTGCTGTGCATTTAGCAGAGCCAGCTGTGACAGATGCTGTGTTTAAGGGCTTAAGGCTTAGAGGAGGGACACTTTGGAAAAGACATTAGCAAGGAATTCCCAGAAATGCCTTAATTTTAGGGCACCATAGCTTTTTGCAATGTTAGAGCACAGATCAGATGTCACCCAGGATATCACCACATGGTCAGGCCTCCAGGCCAGGTCCTGCAACCATGGAAATAAATGGCGAAACTCACGGTGATTTCACTGGGGAAGGGAAGACAGAGTTATGAAAATAGTACGGTAATGTCTAAAGGAGGATGCTGCAGAGAAAAGGTGTCAGCTTTCTTAATTATGTAGTGAAAATAGTTTGTAGGACATCTGGAGTAGCTTGGGAGGTGTCAAGAGGAGTTCTGCAGCATATACTTATTTAAATGATTCCTGATAACGTTGGAGTTGACACATTAAACTATGGAATTACACTCTTGCACAGGAAAAGATACATCTATCTGCAACAATTCCAGTGAGTGCAGAAATAAGTAATAGAGATTATAGCTAAAAAATGTGGTGCGGTGAATTTAAAACTGGGGATCATTCACAGGTCAATTTGGAGGACTGATCACAAGAAAATACCCACTACCATCATTAGAATTGCATCATATTTTTGAACTTCAATATATAAAGGGTAATAATTTTTGAATGTGGTCTGGTTTTAAATGGCTGAAATTATGGTGAGTTTTTAGCGCCTGTAGGAATCTGTCCCCCAAACACATTGTGGTGATGAAAGCTAAAAAGAAAAGTATTTTTTCAGAATGTAATTGCTTAGTTTACTCAAGCTCACTAGAAAAGGTTTTTCCTGGTATGGGATCCTACTGATCCCATTGTTTGATTTTATTTTTATCAATTGTTGTTCCAACATTTATGCAAATCCTGGGCATTTTTAGTGTCAAATAGATCTAAACAAACAGAAAAAAAAATAAGATCGAGCCAAAACAAAGTTTTCAAGAAAAGCTATAAGAAGACTACAAAGTAAATGTAAGAACTGAAGTCAAACTAAATTCTTCCATTTAATTTTCATCTTTCATTTCTTAACTTTGACATTTTAAATGGAAATAAAATTGGTTAACTTTCCAGTTCCCTCTATTTGCTTTTGAAAACATCAAAACATAGTGTGGTGGGTTGACCTTGGCTGGACCCGAGGTGTTCACCCAGCTTCTCTATCACTCCTCAGCAGGACAGGGAGGGGAGAAAATTTTTTCATCCACAAATGCAGAAGAAAGATACCTTTCAAGCCCAATGATAACCTCTAGGTATGCTTTCGTGTTTATATACGTCCTTCGAATACTGGGACATAAGCATTTTTCTCTTAAAGCATTTCATACTTCTCCAGCCAGGAACCACAAGGGAAAGAATGAGAAAAAATAAAACTATGTAACCTGTAAAATCTAATATAATAAAATTTCATGTTTAATGACTAAAAATCCAGGTAGATTAATGTGACAGCTTCAGGGAAGACCTTCATTGCCCTCCAGACAAACCAAAGCCATGGCTATGTAGATGATACATGGTGAGGTTCACCAGCCAAACCACTTTGAAACATCTGACAATGTGGTTTTTTTCTCACTCCTGTCTGCTGACACTAAGATGAAATTTGGACATCTTAACTCTCATGGTATTTCTGCTTATTTAAAGGTGCGTTCATTTACCAGAATAGATTATTCAGCTCTTCCCTGTTCTTTGGCATCTCAGAAGAAGGCAAAGCAGAGGGGATCTAGGCTGGCCATCAGGACAGCTGTAATGAGAGACATAGCTACGAGGTTAGTTAAGACTGTAAGTTCTCATGCTAAATGAATTTCATCATTGCTTTCCAAGAGACATCTAGGAACTCTCCCAGGCTTAATCAGAAGGGAAGACAGAACAAGAAGAATTGAAAGGTTTGGGTTTTTTTGTCTTTATTGATACAGCAAACCCACAGTTTGTGCCCACAAAAAGCCCCATGCTTCAATGTCTAGATTCAGTACTGATTTTAACAGGGAACTGTGGTGAGATCCTACACCCAGAACATGGGAGGAGTAGGGAAGAGTTTCCTGATGCCTTTCTCTGTCCGAAGGGATCAGCTGTCCTGTACCCACAGTTGAGCATCTCCATCACTATTGCTCTCCACAGCCTGCAAAAAGGGGGTACCCTGAAACTGTCTCTGTGCATGGTGGGAGCACCTAAGGTCACCCCAGTCTCCTTGCCACTGATGCAGAGCAGGGTGAAGTAATGGGTTAGGAGAAACGCTACGTGGAAAGGAGGGGAAAGTGAAGAACCGGGAGCAAAATATTGCCCCAGATCTCAGTTCAATGTATGAACGATATCTCTTTCACGAGGAGTTATTTCACACCCTCACTGACATCCTCCCCATTTCACACCCCGAATTTGAACTGCTAATTTATATAAGGCAGATAAAAATGCCTATACATATATATAAAAAAGTGCCCGTATTTCCTCTGTGAGGAAAAAAGTGTTATCAAAGCTCAAGAAACTCATGAGGTGATTGTCACACCGAAGGTCAGATAAGACTCCATGCTGCCTCTCAAAGGCCGGTACTAACACCTTTGAGACACAGGATGGATTTAGCACTTGGAACCTCTCCAGAGAGTATTAGCAGCACGGCCAGCATCATTGGTGACTTTAACCATCAAGGCCTCCTAGGAATGGTGATGAGACCACTGACTTGCTCCAGAGAGGCTGCAAAGTGACGGCCACCAAGTTGGACTTTCTAGCGTTGAGAAGGTGGTATTGCTTTCATCTCAATCTCTGCAGTGAGGCTTCTGTTGAGCATCTTTAGAAGAAGTGCTGCTAAATTTCTGCTCGCTTGCCTCCCTGGCAGGAGGCAGATGAAAGAACCTTCTCTTTGTATGAAGACACCTTTGAAGGCTATTGTTAGCCAGTGGGCCCTCCTGTCTGTGGCAGGATCCCAGCTGCTGTGCTCCCAAACTGTGCTGTAATGGATTAACTTTCACTTGTATTTTCTCACACAGTTCATCCTGGCATGGGTTGTTCTTTTTGCTGGAGCTGTAATGGATGAGGTAGTCTGAGAACAGGGCACGTGTGGTCCTGTCCCTGTTGGCTCCCTTGAAGATGCTGGTAGGTCCATATCCTGGAGAGTGAGAGGGCATATGGCCATGTCAGTCTGCCCTGTTATTTTGTTCAAGAAGTTTTTTACACATATTTAAAAAAAAAAAAAAAAAAGGAAAAAAAGAAAAAGTACCTTTGTAATATTTGTTGGAACAGTGCAATATCTTAGATACTGGTTGAGTGTAACCCGGGAAGTGACTTTATTAAGTGACATTGTGCAGTTCCCCATCTCTAGTATCACAAAGATAATTTTTTCAGGGGGTCACAAAATATTGTGTTTAGTTTTTTCCGCTTGGTTTTTTTTTTTTTTTTTTTTTTTTTTTCCCTGATGCCAGCCAAGACACACAACTGGTACACTGGTACATCTCACATGGGATTGGCCCTAATCTAAGTCTTGCAATTAGAGCCTGTGTTGTGGAGGCATTCCCCCTGTGCCGTCCCTGTGCGATAGTGGTGGTATCACCAGCAGCTGTGGCACTTCTGTGGGCTCTGTTATTGCCTTGTACAGTGAAGACAAAATGTAGTCTGAGACGGAGAACCAAATGGCATAGAAAGTACGCATTATAGATCCTTTACACCTTATATATTGTTTTCTGGGGTTTGTTCTCAGGCTATTGCCATAGGAGGAAATATACCTGGGCAGGAAGTGTCCTCAGACCTTCACGTCATTGTGGCACAGCATGGCTTGTGTCCGCGCAGCTAAACTCCTTTTCTCTCCCCAAAACGCGGTGGCTTCATCCGTTTGTAACAATCCTGAACCTTGCACAGTCGAGTGGCCTGAGTCAGTGCTGAGAGTGCAGCTGAGCCCTCTTCTAAGGGTGGCTGAGAATGCGCTGTGACATTTTCAGTGTGGGTCCAAAGAGTCACCAGGGGAGAGTTATTGTGGCTGATTGGAAAGCTTAAACCAGAAAGACTCAGCCCAAGAGAATGTGAAATACTCCCAACCACCCTTCTCCCCTAATTTCTGTGATGTAGGTTCTTCTGTTTTCTGTGTGGATGCTGTACTTCCTTTTTTTTTTTTTTTTTCCTTACTCTTTCTTCGTCTTTCTCATGTACTATGCAAATAGCAAAACTTGTCAGGCTCCATAACCATCTCCTGTATGACTCCATCTCTGCCACAGCTTCTCTGTCCGCACCTAGGGACTTGTCCTGTCTGTAGATACTCTGCAGCGTACAACGAAAAAGGATGTTTGTTAAGACCAGCCTTGTCAGTACGAGCAGAGATGGAAAAATCCCCTCTAGATCTCCATCGGGGACACTATGAGCAGGGGCAGGGACACTCCTGTTGTCCCTGCTGAGCAGCACCAGGGAGGCAGAGGTCAGATCACTGACAGGGAAGCATCAGACCAGTGAGTCCTACATTAAGCAATTAGATTAAATGAAATAGGAACGGTGATATTGAAACCACAGGGAACCTTCTGCGTAAGTCAAAAGAAAGTTGCCACTAATGTGAAAGGTATCTCCGCTTCTCCAAGGAAATAGACAGATTGGTTTATTTTTAAAGCAGCCTTGACAAAACTAATATATTGTAATCGCTAACCTCCAATGGCAACTGATTCCACCAACATGAAGTGTGAGAACCCCCTAAAGGCACATCCTATCGTGTTATATCTGACACACTGGGAGAAGCAACGAGCTGTAGTAGGCTGCAAAACAAGATGAGCCTCGTAAAGGAAGAACAGCCAGCTGTGTAGTCAGGGCTAATCCTTTCCCAAGTTGGAGTCTAACCAGAGAGGAGTTCTTTGGCATTTGGATTTAAATAGGCTGTTGCCAAAAATGTGTGGCATGGTGTAAAGCACCAAAAAAAAACCCAAAAAACCCAACCAAGAAACAAAAAGAGCTGTCACGTCTGAAAGAAGCATTTTGCATTCACAGTTTGACTTTCAATGTGGTCTGGTGGTACTTTAAAATGATACGACATTTGACATGTAAAAGTCATCACTTATCCACATATATGTAACTCAAATTTTATCTTTTAGGAAAAAATAATAATTTATTCAATAACAATGCAAGGGTGTGTTTTGTGTGAAGTGGATACAATCTATACATGCAAAGATCCAGAATTTTGAAAGAACTATAAGGTTAAAAAATCAAAATAGTTACTGGTTAACAAACATAAAAATTAATATTGCCTATGTAACTGATTTCAGTTTTCTTCTGCATGTATTTTGACATGATAAAAACTTCAGTGATCTGATCCACGGGACGTAATGCACAGAATGGCGAGTGGGCAGCGAACAATCATTTGTCCTTCTCATCTTCACCAGCATGTGGTCTCAGGTCTTATTTACTGCACACCAGTCAAATCCTGCTCTGAATGTAAAGTTAATTACTTCATTGTGAGCTTCCATGTCTCACTTAACCATAGCATATCTGAATTTTTCTCCCCTACATCCCTTTTATGTGAGAAGATGTTTTGCTCACATTTCATGAATGAGGACCTGAAGTGAAAAGATGTTATTGTCAAAAGTGATTGCTGCTGTTTGGGTGCCAAATTATGCATGTTGTTTTCAGAGAGCTGAGCTAGATGGTAGTCTGTGTGTTCAGAACAGATTTTAGTAGCGGATATGCCACCCAGAAGCTTTGGAGAAACCCAAAATTTTGGATGGTTGCTTGCTCTGTGAGTGGGAGGCAAGGGAAGCATGGAAGAAGCATTCCCTTTGCCTACATCTCCGGTGAGCTTGTGGGATGAAGACAGGAGCAACAGGATGGATCGTTCTTCATGCAGGTGACATTTCTAGAGAATTTGCAATTCCTGAAGAATTTAGAAGTGCGAATCCTTATGCTTACAGAGATCATAGGCAAACATAGCCTTGTATCTTGGCCAAATGTGTTTTCCAGATGAATGACAAAAGCCATGTATTCTTGATGCCATTGACAGTATCAGTTCCCTATTTGAAAAATGGTTAGAGTTCCTCAGCAAAGCATTTAAAGGATATTTTAATATTGGGGGGGGAAGTAAAGTTTCGTCAATTTACTAACTTTGCATCTTAATAAGGTGATCCATGGTAATCAACAAGCAAAGAATGACCCTCATTAAAAGGGAGGTAAAGATACAGACGATGTTTCAAGCATTTCTGGCAGCTAGTAATTCTGGGTAAGCTCATTCAAATGGTTATGTGCCCCCTTATGGCATCATCAATGAGGCTATTAAACCTAAGGTTATTTAGAACAACGGATACACATTGCAACGAATAGCACATTACAAACTTGGGAGAAGAGGAAAAGAAGAAAAAAATAAAAAGTCATAACGTCAGCAAAAGAGAGAAAAAGAAGGGAAAAAATGCCAAGATTTTGACAGAGCCAATTCGTTCCTTCTGCTGTTCAGAGATAACCAGGGATCGAACATCTACGATAAACTGTGTGACAATGAAGATAAATCCTTGGGGAGCAGAAACTCGAGTTTAAAATAAATGCAGGCATCTTCAGCACAAAAAAGTGGGACCCCCGTACTGTCTAATTATAGAATAAATGCATGCAAAACAAATGGTACTAAAATCCATGGGTCACTGTCTTCAACAGCTGTTGTAACAGGATTTTGAGCTTCCTATTATCCACTTCTGTGATAAAACCCTAATTCTGTCATCTGCTTGTTGTGCAGCTCTTCAGAGCCATTTGAACTTCTCATGGCTTAATTCACTGTCTTCAAAATGCCTATAAGGACTCTTAAACTGTCTCTTACACTAGCCACCTGAAACCCAAAACACAGCAACATTCTTTTGGGATGAAAGCCTGGGTACGTCACTGCCTTGCTCGGGCAAAGTTTTTAGTAACGCCTCCTTGGACCTGGAATCATTGATTGTGGGAGCAGGAGTGTGGAGACGACCTTCTGGCCTCTGTTGAAACAGTGGCTATCATTTCTGGATCTAAGAAATTTCCCTCTCCTTTGCAAACTCCCTTGACTGCGAAAATAACTGAATTTGTAGCTTTTCCTTACGCCGGCTTTTTCCTTATTCTAGGTTGAGCACCATTTCAAAGTAAAAAAGGTTGTGTAATATCTGACTCGCTCAGGCATGCATAAAATCTTGTGAGAGCAACATACAAGGGTAAACGGTAGAAAAAAGAAGTCCTTTTAAATAAGTACGCGCACAAACTTCACAAGATGTGAAGGTGGAAAACGTTCTATAAGGCCATCACGCTGCCACAGTGCAGTCATTCCGCACGGTGCTGCGGAAGGAGGCTCCCGTCTGACTGAGGTGCTATTCTGAAGAGTCTAGTTATGTTATAAACACACCTTCCTGCAGGATTTTCACCTCTCCCCTCTTCTAAAACATTATCGATTTCCATGTCGACTTTTATTCTTACTCTTCAGCCTATAACCTTCTTGGCTCGAGTTAGACTGGAAACACAGGAGAAGAGCATCACTGAACTGTGCATCAGAATAAAATCAAGATTTATTCTTACTCTGTATTTCTATACAATTCTGAATTAATTCTGAGTTATAAATTAACATTGGTAAAATGTGATTATTTTAACTGCTTTTAACTACATTGCTGTGTCATTCAATCTGCATAATAAACCTCCCAGTATTTTCTCTTGTTTGGGAGAGTATTTTCCTCTTAGCAGTCGTTCCATCACCACACGTCTCTTGACCTCATTCTGTTTTGCACTCTAAGTGATCGACCTACCGCCTCTAATTTTACATTTGCCAGATGTTGCAAATTCCTAAATCACTTGGGAAAATTAAAGAAATTATATTTTTTTGTCCTTGTTTTGACATTTAAGCAGCTATTTTGTTGTAAAGAGGAAAAACGATTAGAACTTTTAAAGATGACGTGTATCATTTGGGCTAGATGATCATTGCAGATCATTTCCTACTGAACTCTTCTCTTCTCTTCTCTTCTCTTCTCTTCTCTTCTCTTCTCTTCTCTTCTCTTCTCTTCTCTTCTCTTCTCTTCTCTTCTCTTCTCTTCTCTTCTCTTCTCTTCTCCTCTCCTCTCCTCTCCTCTCCTCTCCTCTCCTCTCCTCTCCTCTCCTCTCCTCTCCTCTCCTCTCCTCTTCTCTTCTCTTCTCTTCTCTTCTCTTCTCTTCTCTTCTCTTCTCTTCTCTTCTCTTCTCTTCTCTTCTCTTCTCTTCTTTCAGTATGTCACACCCTACTAAGTAATATTACTCTGTGTTGGATTGTCCTCATATATAAATGTTGTTTTGAGGATTTTACTGATGTAGAGTTGTAAAGCAGTCACTGAATAGCTCATTTTATTTCTTAATTCTAAACAAATGAAAGGCATTTCTCCTACTTATACTTACCTGTGTAGTTTAGCTCCAACAACAGTAACCAATGGCACAGTTGCTTCCTTTCCTCTTAACCTTTTGTAATGCTCCAATGCCTCAAGCGGTTAAGACCACAACTTCAGCTGATTTGTAATGCTTTGGAGTAATTTGTGGTCATTTGTCATTTCTGGACAGCTTTTCAACTGCGTAAAGTAAAGCATTCAAAAGCAATTCTGCAGCTTTCATATCTCTGGGAAGTTTGCATAGGTCTGTACTTGCTCCTTTAGGTGCCAAAGTACTTTCAAAAACTTTCCCTTAGCAGGATTTTTTCTGAAATTGATGTGTTGGCTGGTACATAGCTTCATGGCTGAATGCTCATAGCATATCAAGACAACTTCAAAAGCCTTAGCACTGAAAAAAAAGTCTGAAAGCAATTAGATGAAGAGAATTTCATAGTTTTGCCATTAACACAACCTCTGCTATTCTTAGTAAGTTTTTATTTTGCACAGTGAGTCACACAAATGCAGTGAGAAACAACAAAGAGGACGTCAAGTTCCATTACTGTAGTAAGATGGTGGATGACAAGGGCATCTGGTTGATAGAACAGTACAGAAAATTGCACTTTGTCTGGCAATTAAGGGAACAAAATGGAAAAAAATGTCACTCCGCTATTTCTGTTTAACTTCAAAAAATACATATGATTTCTGCCTGGGGAAGTTCTGTAGGTGGCTGTCTCCCTTCTAGTCCTGCTTAGGCAACATTTTGTGTTCAAAGTGGAGGAGTAAAACAGGTGATGATATATTCATCTGATTAAAATCCTGTCTTTTTTTTGGTCTTGCTGTAAAAAAAAAAAAAAATAGTCTCACTGCTGACAGGTTTTAGCTTGGAAGTTGATGTAGCCACACATGATGGGATATTGTTTTTTAATGAACTTGGCAGCTTGTTGGTGTTTGGCACCAGAAGGACTGAGTGATGCTGCAGACACAATAAACCTAAGTCCTTTTTCTTCAGACCTGAAACCAAAAGCCAAATTTCTGTGCTTCTGTTAAAAGATCTAAAACAAACCACAGATCCCAGTCCTGTACTCCACTAAGGCAGTTCACCATACCTTCAGCTACCAGAATAGGAGTTAAAAAGATATTAGTTTTGAAACACAGTATTTTCCACATTTTTACAAGTTCAGTGAGTCAGTAGCCGAAAGGGAATTCGAATGAGTTATCTGTCGTGGTTTGGGCCAAACCAGCCACTGGGCAACTGACAGATGCTCCCCCCTACCTCCCTTCAAAGAGAGAGGTAGAGGAGGGAAAAAAAGACTTATGAGTTTAGAAGGAACTAAACTACTTTAATGAAATATTAATAATAAAATAAAAATAAAATAATGAAATATATACAAACAACCGCATCAAGCTCCCAAGATGACAATCACATCACCGGATGGCACTGGGGCAGTCCCAGACTGGACTCAGTGACAGACGGGAACTGGATTCCGGATCTGCATTCAAGATCGGGATCAAAGGCAGACGAACAGACAGAGTCCTCCTCAGACTTCAGCCACTGAAGAAAAAGAGCTGACCCTTTGATCCCTCAGCTTTACACTGAGCATGAGGCAGATGGGATGGAATACCCCGTTGGTCAGGTTTGGGTCACCTGTCCTGTCCGCTCCTCCTCGCAGGTGGGACCCCTCTATGGTTTTCATCTTCCGACCCTCCAACGGGGCAAATAACAAAGTTATCTGGTCTGGGGTGTTATAGCAATAAATATAAGCAGGAGCCTCTCTGCTTACCATGGATGGACATCAACTACAAACATAGGTCTGATCACTCTGAGAGCGAACAGCGTCTGCAAAATAAACTGTTAATGTCAGTAGTTAGAAGAGGCCCAGCTAAAAAGTAAAGTTACTGAACAAAATTGGTTCTGTTTTACCTCAAACCAGGACATTATCCCAACCAGTTTCATTTCAAGCTGTAATTATTGTTTTGGGAGTTTTGTTTTTGTTTTTTTTTTTTTCCTTTTTCTTATTTGTCATTTTGAAAAACATGGCTTCCTTCTCTGAACTGAACACAAATGAAATCACTGGGGTTTAATATTAAATCCAATGAGCTTTCATTTATTTTCACAAATGGAGCAGAATTTAAAGCAAGTCTTGGCCACTCTGTTCCACAGTAGAGGTCATGCAGACCATGCAGTCTGCTGTGATGAAGCTACACAAAGCAATAATAGCAACATAACCAGGTGAACTGAAAGCCAAATTATATAGATTTTACATTTCCCATAGTTTCTCAGGTTTCTAATTACATTATTAAAATGTTCAATGTTATTACTTAATCGTTCTTAATGACTTTGTATCTAACAAGTATTGCTAAAAGAGAAAATATAATAGACACACTATTCTCTCCTTCTTCCAGTTGTTTTATGAGAAGAAGAGGAAAGCATCTCACAATTTGCAGTTATTGTAAAAGCATAAACATCCTCAAGAAGACCCTGAGAGTAACACAATAGCCTCATCCAGCAGGGTTTTGGAAGTTTTCCAGTAGGATAAGAGAGGTTTTCAGGCACTTATTTCCTTAGAAGTAATTCCTCAGTAAGCACTGAGGAGTGTGGGCTTGAGGACCTATTTCAAAAGGTTTACGAAGTAATTACTCCAGCTCTTCATCCTCACATTTCATCTGGAAATTTCTGCCCCCGTATGGATTTGGCATTGCTGTCCTCAATATCTTCTTATGCTTAGCTTAAATTATTAGCTGGAAATTACTGCAATGGCCTGCACTGATTCTCCTAAAACAATTTTGTGGGCAGTAACTCTTTGCAGAACATCACTAAAGCCTTTCTATCGCTTTAAGTCTTCCCTCTTGTAAAACGCCGTGAGACCTGGACTCTGCAGTTTCAAGTTAGTCCCTCCAGGTTCCATGGGGTCCTTCTGGATCGAGACAATGCATTTGTTAGCCCATCCCATCCCTAAACCAAGAGTAGTACATCGGAAGTTATATCCCTCAGAGATAAAGCAATAGCCAGACTTCCCTCCAACCAATAAGGCCAATGAGTTTTCATTTATGTTCAGACATGGCTCATATAAAAGGTAGAACAAAGTACATATTTAGTGTCCATGGGCTAAAAAACCACATGAGGTATCAAGGCTTCATGGCACAGCATAAAAAGTGTCGGAAAGCGAGTGAAAGTAGCAAAAAAAAAAAAAATGCCTGTCGACTCCAAATGAACTGTCAACTCCACAAAGCCACATCTAGCATGTTACACCAGAGCCCATGACAGATGTTTCTCTTTCAAGCTGTCTCTTGTGAGGTGTCTTACTCAAATATGATATGAAGGCAGCACAGTAGAAGGCTTTCAAATGCAAATATGAGGAGGGAAACTGCATACGGCAGAGGGAGATCGATGTGCTGGTGAAGGAATATTTAGCTTTTGTGTTGTATAGCGTTTCATGAATATGTCAAAGTGTGATGTTCTGGTGATGTTGGTGAGGGTAGCCCATGTAGTTTTGAATTCTTCAAGGGATAATTTGCTTCAGCAAGCTGTCCTCCTCTTTTTTTTTTTTTTTTTTTTTTTTTTTTTTTTTAAGAACTGTGGTTTTACAGGGTTTGGAAGTCACTCTATTCAGCTTAGAAACAGGTTCTACAAAGGAAATTTAGTTCTTCCACTGTCAGTGCTTTAAAAAAAGTGAAAAGCACCAGGCAGAAGTATTACTAGGAACTTCTGTTGTCCAGGTTGTGAAGTTTGAAAAATAAGAAGCCATCAAGTTACGCAAACTTGTTATGCATTTCCAGACTTAATTACCATATATTGGAGGGGAGCAAATTACACCAAGTTCTAAATAGAAATCGTAATTGTCAACCTTTGTGTTTCTGGGCACGATGTGCTCATTAGCATCGGGGAAGATTTTCTTCCCTTTTGATCCCCAGATGAGGAAAGAAAGGGAAGTCTATTTCCCCTTTCTTCTTCATGTCCTTTCTTAAACCATCCTCTGTAATGCCTATCCAAAAAAATTAACCCAAGCTAAGTAATTATATTTAGGTGTATTTTGAATGTTTCAAACTGTGTGAATAGCGAATCAGAATTGCTTGGGTTTACAAAAGATCTATTCCAGTGTTATGTAAGGGCTTATATTATAGTCATCGTATGGTTTTCTGGACTATACTTTAGAGGTCTGCCTATATTTTCAGCATGGCCTTTGCTTTCTTGTTGGGTTTACTACGTGTCCTTTTTACACAATATTGAAGATACTCAAGCCTGGAGTGTATGTTTTGTCACTGAGCTGTGCAGAGCACAGTCATATATTCACTCAGAATGTCTGCGACATATATTCTAACATTTAGGGTAATCCCAGATTAATATTCCATGTAACAAAATTTTGCTTCAACGGGATTTTTATGCCGTATAGTCATCAACCCTTAATATCTATGAAGTTTATAAAAAGTAAGAATATATAGGTATATGTGAAGATTAGTATGTCTCCTTCACCGTGTCATTTGAGTATTACTCTATTGTCTTAGATGTTTTTCCGGGACGTTAACACTAATCTTTGAACACAATTATTAAGCAATATTCCAAATATCTTGCTTATTTGAAGGTTTATCAACTGCATTTTGCCTTCAAAACATGTATGGTAGTAAATATACTTGAAGTATTTTTTTTGTTTGTTTTGGTTTGTTTTATGTAAACATGTTCACATTTAGTAAGAAAATGCAATGATATACGCAAAGAATATCTGCATGTGTTGCAGTGACTCTTCTGTAGTCATACAGAGTTTCACTCGTCCAAACAGCAGGATGGTCTCAGTACATTTGTATTACTGGATTTCTGTTATATTTCTCTCCAACTTTATAGAGGTATAATATTTCTGCAGAATACAGCTCTGAGAGTACCTGAAGAGATCTGGATATTTGTTATAATGTAACTGTTGAAATGATGAAATATCAGAAATTTGGGATTTCTTTTTTAATGCTTTCCTTTGGCCTCCAACCAATTTTGGAGACAGAAAGTGAAATACTGCCATAATAATAAATAAAAACCCTTACATAAGCAGAAACAGGGAGCTTTCATCACAAACAATCAGATGGCTTACAAGTCATTAAAAACGTTATTACAGTTGAAGGTAAAGGAAATCTCTGTTTCTGTTTTCCTCAAGCATTTCTTCCTTCCAAGGGCAAATATCTTCTGTCAGCATTTTGAAACGTATTCACGATACATTATTTAAGTTTATCGTTGTTACCCTCGATTCATATTTTACTCACAGAAGAAGTGTAAAATCAGGCACATGAAAACTTTTGCCTTTGAATAAAGTGTTGCTGATTTGAAATGGTTGAAAGACATGGTTTTAGAGAAAGAACTGTATCAACATCTAAATTTAAAAAGCCAAATTAATCCCACTTGTAACTCAGACTTAGACTCTGCAACAACTGCTGCCTTGCATTTCTCTTGGATGGATGGATAGATGGATGGATGGGAGGATATGACCCAGGATTTTTTATTTATGATGCCTCTGTACTGACTTTTAAACATTGCTATAAAACAACAGAAGTAATTTCAAGCACAGTAGAAAGCAAATATTAGAATCCCTAGGCCTGATTCTCATTAACTTTAATGCCATTTTGCACCACTCTTGCAGTGCATTGGGGCCATAAACTGAATTACATTAAGCATAAAATGTTTCTAGTGTGAGAACCAGACCTTCTGTATTTACAGCAGTATTACAGTCAACCTCACAGAGATGGTACAACACTTCCCACAGTCATAGAATCATCATAGAATCACAGAATAGTTTGGCTTGGGAGGGACCTTTAAAGGCCATCTAGTCCAACCCCCCTGCCTGAACAGGGACATCTTCAACTAGACCGGGTTGCTCTCAACCCTGTCCAACCTGGCCTGGAATGTTTCCAGAGATGGGGCATCTACCACCTCTCTGGGCAACCTGGGTTCCACCACCCTCATTGTAAAAATTATCTTCCTTATATCTAGTCTAAACCTACCCTCTCCTCATTTAAAACCATCACCTCTTGTCCTATCGCAACAAAAATTTGTCTCCATCTTTCCTGTAGGCCCTCTTTAAGCAATAATGCTTGCTTTCCTGATCTTTAACAGTTGGTTCGTCACAGCTGCTTTCTGTCTCTCAGGTTGAAAATGCTTCTTCCGTTCAGATTGTATGATGCTGGACAAGGTGGGTAAGATCCATGAAAAGAATCCTGCAAGAAAAAAGCAGATGCGTTTCCAAGGCAAAAAAGCAAATGCGTTGCGGGAATGGTGTTATTGGCTCCATCAGCCCCACGCTGGACTTAGGGATGTCCTACCCTTGTGGGCATCGATCCATGACAATTTCTTCTTAATTATTGAATGCAACCTAATCAAAACAGGTCTGGCCAGAGGCAATTCAGGGACATACACTTCTGCAGTTGCATCCCATGTGGGGGCATAGAAACTAAATCCCACACATAGAAATGACTGAAAGAAGAGTGCACCTCATTTCATTGGGTAAATTCACAACGTAATCTTTGTCTTCATATCATCAATCACTTAGGTAATTCTGGAAGAAGTGTACAGCATGTGATATTTCCCTATTCCCTTTTATCTGGAGAATGAAATTATTTTCCAGCTACTAGCAGAGTCGTATCTCAAGCGAAGTAGTAGATCCAGGGTGAGGTGTGGGAAGGCAGAAAATAGTAGTCAGATGTTTTGTTACGTATCAGTGCTACCCTTTTCAGAAGCTGGTAGTGTAAGTCAGTATGATGGAAAATCATTAATATTTGGGAGGTAAACTCTAGATTAGTCACTGACACAAATAAATGAAAAAAAAACCAAAATAAATAAAAAAGGTAGCTCCAGTCAAAAATCTTCGAAGTGTTAGGTAAAGGCAATTTTAATATTAGAATTGATAATGATCTAAGGATATCCTTTGATAACATCTCTAGCATGACCTACTGGGCCCATTAAAAGACTTAGGATCGTAAAATCATAAAATCATTTAGGTTGGAAGGGAACTTTAAGATCATCAAAGCCAACTGTAAACCTAACACTGCCAAGTCCACCACTAAACCACATCCCTCAGCATCACGTCTACCCGTCTTTTAAATACCTCCATGGGTAACGACTCCACCACTTCCCTGGGCAGCCTGTTCCAATGCTTGACAACCCCTTCCGTGAAGAACTTTTTCCTAATATCTGATGTAAACTTCTCCTGGCACAACTTCAGGCTGTTTCCTCTTGTCCTATCACCTGTTACTTGGTAGAAGAGACCAACACTTACTTGCAAGGTGACAGCCATGAGTAGACCTAATTTTCCTACACAGACGTGCAAATCTGACATAGATCTATAGATAGATTAGGAAATAAGATTCGAAATAAACAGAGACATCTTAATACATTTCCATTTATTATTTCTTGGAGTTAAAATTCAGTAGAATCCAATATGAAACTTGTGCTGTGTTGGAAACAACCAGCTTTGCCTTTTTAAAATACTGAACTATTGCAGAGAGTAATGAATAATAACAAAAGAAAAACCCAAACCTATGTTAATTGTCATTTTCTTCCTAAGGAATTCAGATGTAGGATTAAAATAACAAAAGAATTTCTCAATAAAGGAATTAATGTTCTGAGAATACACTCACAAGACGTTGTTTTTTATGGTACACAGATGGACATCATAAGTTGGAACAAATAGTAAAAAAGTCAATGATTAAGTAAATATTTAATGCATTTTGTGTATTCACAGTTTCTATAGAACAAGATAATGCACACTGTATTTTATCAAGAGTGTATACTTTACGTGTTGTGTATCCTTGCAGCAAGGACATCTGAGCTCCAGTAGAGATACAGCCCTGGGTGATACAGTCCCAGAATCAGTACAGCGATGTTAGCAGAGCAAATTATCTGGAGTTCCACGTTGGATGGTACAGCCACACTGCTGGTAATCCCCATTGTCCTCCATTTAGTGCAAAACCCAGAGGATCCGCACGCTGTGCTTTTGTATTGCCCGAGAAAGAGGTCCCTATCAATCCCTGGAGGACAAAAGTTTGCCACCACGTTCCCACAGGCCTTTTGAGACATATTAAATTTACCCTGAGAAGTGAGAAACAAATGCATGTGATGAAATGAATGCTATTGATGGAAGTACTGTAAGGCAAAGATGGGAAGGTTGACAGGTATCGTGTACCATTTTGGCGCAGGCACCAAAGCCATCATCATCGTAGATCCTTGACACTTGCTCCAGAAGAGGAAACGGCAGCCAACCAACCAAATTTGGAAAACATTAAACCATGTAGCAACCATAGTGTAAATGGAACCATATTACTTTAGCCCTGTGGTCCCTCTGGCTCTTAGCCTTCTTTTGGGAACGCAATGCCTGTGGTTAAAACTACAGTCTTACCAGATCGGGACCTATCTGAAAGTTCGATATTCCAATAAATGGCTTGTTTTCAAATAAGACTTTCTTTTCTGACTCTACTTGGAGTCTATAATTACCATGTTTCCTCTGCAATATGCCCCAGCACTTTCTCTTCTGAGGTCTTGTAGCCATTTTTTGATATAGCCCAAGCTTGCTGAGATTGTAATATCCACTGTGAGCATGATCCTGGAGGGGGAAGGTATGGTAGAGGAAACACTATAAAAACTTGAATCCTGCTCCTAAACTCCTGCAACTATTGGTTGGGCCAAAAAAAAACTCTGAAATCAGTAGTGGTATTTCTGCTGTAAGGGCAACCCCTCACATGGCAACTCTGCTGTGAGAAGGTTTGTGATCGGTGAGCCTGAGACCGAGGGTCTGAAAACAACAGACGTTCTTTCTAGGGAAGAAACGAGACCTCCAGCTGTTTTGAGCAGAAATGGAAGAGTTCAATAAGAATTCATCCTTTGAACTTTGTCTTTTGTTCTTGATTCTCTTTCCCTACATTTTCTTTCATTCTCCCCTCTACTCCAACCCCAGTATCTAGCGTGCACCCATCTGTTAAAATATAAAAAGGGCCCCCTCTGCTACTATCTATTAAAGTGCCATATGGCTGAGGTATAGCCTTAGGTGGTGAGCATCAGAGTGCAGCTCTGAGTGAACAGTGACTTCTGCATTTGAGGTTTAATTAGGTAAGTGCTTTTTTAAGTAGCATCACATTTTCCCCTTAAATATTTACTATTCCTCAGCAAAGAAAAATAGAAGATGAAGCTGGTCTAAAATACAGCCTGACGTGTATCAGCGAGCGTTCCCATGATGATCCACATCTCCTTCATCTTCACTGTTGGGAATCAGAGGCAAAGTGTTCTCCTGAGGGTGCACGATCCCTCCCACCCCGTTCTGCCCAGCTTTCCTACTTCATTACTGCTGCTACAGATCTGCCCGGGTACTCTGGGCTACGCAGCACCATCTGTTACAGAGGAGGGAGAGGTTGTTTATTTCAAGGTGCAGCTGCAATATAGGATTACTGAGGGGGTGGGAGAGCTAGAGGAATTGTGTGCTTTTAGATGTCACCTAATGTGACGGACTGAGGTGTCGTGCTGCAGAAACCTACCACCTCCAAGCAAGGAATTCCGAACTAGGAATCCAGTGCAGCGAAGGCAAAAGACCTCTAAAGAGGGACTTGGAAAAGTGTAATTTGAGATTATTCTCCCAACAGCTGCCGACTGCAGGTCAAGAACGGAGCAGAGAAGTGACAATAAATAATACGGATTCGGTATTTCTTTGCTTGTTTCCTTGCTTTTTCAATACCACTGTCAACCCTGTCCAGGGTGAATTTCGGTATCTGAGGAGAGAGGATCTCCTCCTGCTTGGTGCATGTGAGGATGTGAGGGCTTCTGCTCAGTCACACGAAATACAATGTCCAGTAACATGACTCTGAAAAAGGCAGTGAGAAGCGCCAAAGTTCACTGCTAATTGTTATTGTCTAGGAGATATTGGTTGTGCCGGATGGAGAAGACTGTGCAGTCACTGCCACAGTTATTCTGCGTTTCAAATAACTCTAGCGAATTAGAGTTAAATATAACTCGAAAATCTCTTTCCGTTCCATGGATTCATAGTAATTCCCTGCAGTTTATTCTCTTGTATTTTGTCTAGAGTAGTTTTTCACTGTTAAGTGTGTCAAAGACCTCAGTCACTGTGGTATCCAAGATCTGTTAAAAATACCTAAATGGATATCCCTTTTTTCTTCCTCTGCCTTTTGTTTAACAGACTTTAGCTGCAAAAAGGCTTCTTTGATACCCAAAAGTTCTTTCTGTGTCTCCTGGAGCCCTTAAATACTCCACCTCCCCTCTTTTGTCTGTTAATCCCTCGTAGCACTACATGCTAAAGAGTAAGTAAAATCTTAATCATTTCTGTTCACATAAATGGAACCAGAGGCACAATGCAGAATATGTAATGTATAACTGGTTCTTCAGTGACTGCTCATGATTATCTTCCCTCCCCAACAAACCTCTTTTTCTTTTCAAAAGAAAATGAAGACACTTCTGGAAGCATACATAATCCCTTTGGTGACGCTCTTCACGATAGTGATAATAAAGAGAGAGGAGTCGAATAGATGCAGCACCCTGATAAATCTGCCAGAGCTGATTTTGAGGATGTAAGGACACCCACTCTTGCCAGTACAAAAGGAATGTTTCACCCATTCACTGCCTCCAGCAGCACCCAAAGCAGGTACCCAGGGAAGGGTAGTAACAGATGATGTACATGGGACATTTTTTTTTCATTTTTCGTTAGGATTGCAGGAGACTTAGTAGGGGAGAGAGCTGCTTTGCTGTGTATGAAGAACATTATGGGGAAAATAAGATGGAAGTTGTATCCATGCAGTAACTATAGAATTTGTGATGCTTTCGTTAGATGGCTGCCAGTAGGATCTAGCATGAGAGTTGATATTTACGCATGTTTCCAATAGTACTGCCCAAGGAAATTAGGATAACCTGGTCTCCATATGAAAATGGGAACACTTTGTGTGTAAATTTAAAAAAAAAAAAAGAAAGTGGAAAACAAAAAAAAAAAAAGAAAGCAGATGGTGTCACTTCCAAGGCACATTTTTACGAAGATAGGCTGTTTTCCTTATACTAGTGGTTGCAACAGTAGTCTATCTGGTCAATAAAGATTTATTTATAGAGAAAATATACAAGGCAAGCCATTAAAACCTGTGAACAGAATAAGATAATACAAAAATAATTATTACAGAAGTAATATATATAAAAAAAAAAAAAAAACAAAAAAAAACAAACCAAACCAACAAACAGGGTGGTATTAATTTCACTGAAGTTTCGACAAATAATCTGAACTAGTCACCCTAGTCTCCCTTCCAGGCTAATGTATAGAGACAGACATGTTAAATGGTAATTATTCTGAGTTGTTGAATAGATTAGTTAAAAGTGAGCTGGGCTGTCCTCCAGAATTGCTTGTCTCTCTCCACTCTCTAAAGGGAAATCTAAAGGGTGACTTGTGTTGATCTGGAGCATTTCTATTCGGATGAAAAGAATCTCGTCCATAGTGCTCCATATTTACTTGTAGAAAGGGAGAAACCTGCAATAGGTGGGATATTTCACCAGCTTACCCTCGAAGGATGAGGGGAGGGGTCAAAGCAAAATTCAACTCAGTTATTCTTACCCTCATGTCTTTGTTTATTTGTATTTACAGCCAACTGAGGACCAAATGAGGAGGTGGCTTAAGGCTTATCAAGGTTATCTATAAATAGCAGAGTGAATTCCTTGGCATCTCTGCGTCCTCCTGCCACAAGCCTTTGCTCTGATGCAGATACCAACTGCTTTCCTCTCCTTGGTGTCTACTAAAATATCTCCTTTCTGACGGGATTAGTTTTTGCGTTACTCTAGTACTTATTGCTAGAGCGTAAGTGAAGCAACCATGTGAAGCGTATTTCCATTCAGTGCTTCAGCCTTTTTTCAAGGCAAGAAAATGAAGTCATAACCCTTCCGCACCTTGAGCCATATACCATCTATATGAATAAACCCAATGTACGTATGTAAAACCAGCATCACCCGGAGTTAATAACAGCTAGTGTTCAGATGGATGCAAAAAATGCATTATATTAACTTCTATGGAATTTATTAGTTCTGTTTTTAATTAGTTCTCAGTGCAGCAATTTATTTCCAGTGCGGCTCTTAATGAAAACATAATAAGTTGCAGTTCTAATTCTAGTACGAGGAGTTTTATCCAGTCCGTCTCTGTCCTCACTGACTAAAGTAATTTCTGTTCCCTTCATACTTAAAGAGTCTTTTTAAAATAAATAAATAAATACATAAATCTGAGGTAGATTAAATGCAATTTATTGCATCTGAATATGCAGGGCTGCTGCACTGGAATACACATTAGTGTGTCAGACAGCATCACTCCTATGCAAGGTACAGAGTCTCCCACTGTGTTTTTCTTTCCTGACAGATGAGCTTTTCAACTCTCATTTTCTCTAGTTCTGCACAAACCGTGTTATTCTTCCACCAGTTAACTTTGAGCAAAACTTGGAGCGCACAGTTCCTGCTCCCTTAGCTGAAATAGCAGGAGTTTAACGCTAACCATGTTGTGTGTCTTCTGTGGGCTTTTTTTTAGGGTTTATCAGCTCTATTTCCACTAACAGGTGAATGAGAATTTAAGGGTTTCTGTCACCTTTTATAGCCCTGATTTGCTTGCTCTGTGGTTAAATGCTGCTGCAAGGTAGAAGCCTGGTATTTCCCCACGGCTCTTGGCAGATTCTCAGGGATGGTGAAATAGTAACGATACGCTGAATGGGTACTGAGTGATTTGCACGCTAGGCAGCCTTGGCTACATACCATAGTGTGGAAGCATCCATCTCCTTGAAATTGTCTTTTCCTGCAACCAGACGTATTTTAATCTGAGTCAGCATTTTTCTGCCTGATAGTTAATCCAAACTGAAAGTCAAATGCCGGTAATTCTGCATGTTCCCAAAGGAACATGAGATTTGCCACGTTGGTGCAAACTGATGACTCGTCACATCTGCTGTCTAATCTCTATTAGTCTCCAGCACATGATATCTTATCTGGCTGGTGTTTTATGTCTCTCATTTCAGTGTTATCCTGAGTGCTTCCCGGAATAATTCAGCATATTCATAAAGTTGATATTCTCTCTCCTTCCCCCCTCCACACAACAGGAGTTGCCAAATGTGAGTCTGGGACCGCTGTTTTTCTAGGGAAGTGTCTTTCTAGGCAGTGACTGCACAGGCCAAAAGAGATGTGGCCTGTTTCAAGGCAAGTGAGACTCAAGTCACCTGTCCGTGAAGTTTAGGGAATGGAGATGTGTATTGTCTGGCTCAAACGTTAACTTGCGCTTGAAGACACAGGGGTTGAAAAATATTAAAAAAAAAAAAATAAAAAAATGTTCAGATTGCCTTGGAGCACCCTGAAGGTGAGGTAAGAAGGAGGAAAATAGGCCATGTAACTGGTGGTGCCTCTGTCTTTTATGATAACATCTTCAAATTGCCCCCATTACCGTAGAAGTCTGATTAAAGAGGTGCAGTGGGAGCACTGTCCCCCCTGGTCCCTGCTAGCAGGTTTTGCCTGACAACCATTCCACCTGCAAAAGGGTGAACAAAATCATTCACCTTTTTGTTCCAAGTGGCAACAGGAAGAAACATCCTGTCCTGAAACGCCGGCAAATCTAGGATCTCTGTGCTGTGTTCTCCTTTTCATCCTCCTCATGAGAAACAGGATTTCCCACAATTAACCCAACAATGTCTCCACTCCCAAAGGTCTCCAAATTGCACTTTAAAAATAAAGAGGGCGATGTGAGAAAAAAGGCTGCATCTTGTAGCTGAGCAAAGTTAATGCAGCTTGAAGTGCAAAGTGAGCTCATGGACAGAGAAAGACCAGTGCTATTTTCTTGGTCATTCGGTGCCATCTGTTTAATGTCACTTAGATTTAGATCACGCATTGCTGGCAATTTTAACCTTTTTTCAAGGCAAGAAAATGAAGTCATAACCCTTCTGCACCTTAAGCATTACTCTTACGCGTTTCACTCTTCTGAAGATGGTTCCAGATAAGTTTCCTTAGTTTGTTATTGGAATGTTATGAAGGAAATCCCTAATGACTGAGATGTTTGTTTGAGAAGTAGGATGACAACGCTTCTACAAGAAAGCTAATATGAAGAGAAAATGAATATGCTTTTTTTTTTTTTTTTTTTTTTTGAGGAAGCATCTTCTGCGAGTTGTGACCTGGAAAAGAAGCAAGGCCTTATATTTAGGTGGTTTTGGTTCCTTCTCTCTCTCTTGACTTGCTTTAGGATAGGCATAAAGGAGTTCTACCTTTAAGCTCACCTTGTTTGCAGAACAAGATTGCTTGTTCACATGTTGCTATGTGTCAGCTTTAGGCACATCTTCACTTTTCCTACTTTTTCTTTTGCAAGTAGTCTGAAAAGCCACAGCACTGTGTGGGTGTCTCGTGGAGCAACTCACATGGAGATAACCCATACACAAGGTGGTGAAGCATCTGCAGTGAGGTCAGCATTAATGGTCAAAAGTAGATGGTATAGAAAAATGGGTAGAGGCATCGAAGCTTTATGGACCAAAACAACTGGTCAGAGAGAAAGCTAGCAAAACATCATCGAGTTTTTGGTGCACATATTCAACATTAGACAATTTAAAAATCCTTATACAGGTAGTCTTGCTAATTCTATAGCAGCCTTTCTTTTTAAGAGGTTGGGCAAAATTACATTGACTTGTAAGTCTGTGTTTCCGGTTTGTGCTGAGGATTCCTGGAAGAATTTACTGGAAAAACTTGTCAGAAACCAATTTTTACACTTCTCACAACCTCAGAATAATGCATTCAGAGCTTATGTCAACTATATGACTCAAATAGTAAGAAGTTATTGGAGGTTGAAAAGGAACTGTATCTTAGACTAAACATTGTCATGTTAAGAACTATGTAATGACTTTTCAATCATACACAACTCTTGCCATGCACAACGTGCAATAAGGGGAAAAGAAATTAGGTCAGCTCATTCATAAACAGACAATTTTCTTCGTGTTTTACCGTGATAAGACAATGCTGCTGAGATTTGCTATTCACTTGCCATTTAATCAGAATAGAGCTTGTGATGTCATTATCTGATATAATTTAAAAATCCTTATACAGGTGGTCTCGCTGCTTCTATAGCAGCCTTTGTTTTTAAGAGGTTGGGCAAAATTACCGCTTCCATTTCCCTCTTCCCATCTCATTCATTTTGTATTACCTCCCAAGCCCTAGACATTTCACATTTGTGAAATGGATTTTCTCATGATCCCCAAAGTTCAGCTAGCAATATTCAGTTCTGAAATGTGATAACACTTATTATATATCTTAACATAATTACATCATAATCTGCAGTTTTGGTTCCTAGGTGCAGATTCTGACACTGCTACAGACCTTTTTTATAGGTCTACATGACCTTATCAGTTGCAGGTTTCATAAAAACTTTGCCATGTACTGTGACACTGATAGGGAAAACTCTTTACAGCTCAGACACAGAAATACATAGGGGCAAATTCCATGCCAATCTTCTAGCAGGAAGATGGATAAAGTTTGGGATGTCTTTTAGTGTAGTGGATGCCGAGGAGCTGGCCTACAGAAGCAACATCTTTCTTGGACCATCAAACAGTGCCTGTAGTATGGGATTGGGATTTGTTGTTGGTGGTGTTTTGGTTTTGGTTTTGCTTTCTCCCCCTCTTACTCCCCCCCACCCCCCCTCCCCAGTATCCTCTAATTTCTTGATTTAGTTTTGCTTTAGGATCAACCTGGATTATCCATAAGATATATCTATGTACTTTTAGTGGTCCCTGAAAGATGCCCATGTACTTGCATTCATATGTGCTTCTGAAAATCCTATATTACCAATGATCTGCATCAGCCAAATTAGAAATCATTAATGTCAGGGCCAGAAGTCCTCTAAATTTCCAAAGGCTCAGGATTTCTACTGGGGCATATTTCTAAACTGAAGAAGAAATTATTTCAGTGAAGTTGAATCAAAGGTGGTTGCTGGGCCCCATTGATGCAGTTAAGAGAATGCACAGGAGAAATAAATTACTAAGTGAGTATGGAGCAATATTGCATGGGGTTTATCATCACCCTGCTATCTCATTTTTTCTGACAGAAGGCCCCTGGGTTATTAGGTCTGTCCTATTTTAAGAATCTATTGTTAAAATTCCAGTATAAACAGAAATGGACAGTGTGACTGAGTAAGAACAGGAGCTTTCCTTCTACGGGCAGAAATGTCCCACTAGAGAAATATCTAAAATTTCTATAACAAAAAGTGGGTATCATTTAATTCCCTAGAAAATTAGTGGGAAGGATTATTTAAGAAGGAATAACTTAAACAGATGAAAAGTCAGGCTTTACTGAAGGCAAAATCTCATCACCGTGTAGTACCTTTGAATAAAGGCCCAGATAAAGACTTGGGTCTGGAAGGTTCATAATGTCAGGAATGCAATTCTCAGAATAATCTTGTGTCTGATTAGCTTCAGCTTCAAAGAGGCAGGAAACACCACAGATTTTGTTAGTGTTCTGACTTCTGTCTTCTTTTCCTTGCCTTTTTTTTTTCCTATCTTGAAAATGCATCACTAAGAATTTTTGTATACAATAAAGTAACTATATCAGGCCCGTGTTGAAACCATGAGCAAGGTGATCAGAAAGGGAAGACATGGGTCCTCAGAGACCATTCTCCACCATCACAGGTGGAATGGGTTCAGGTCAAATGAGTTAAGTCATTAATTGCACCCCAACTGTAGAGGAAGGTTTTCTGACGTAGGGGTAAATTTGATGTTGATGCTCAAAGCTGGTCATCTGTTGAATCCTGAACACATAAGCAAAGTATATCTACCATGTTGTATTGGGTTTGCAGGGAAGGGTTTTGGTAGCGGGGGGGCTTCAGGGGTGGCTTCTGTGAGAAGATGCCCAAAGCTTCCCCTATGTCTGATAGAGCCAATGCCAGTTGGCTCCAAGATGGACCTGCCGCTGGCCAAAGCCGAGCCCATCAGCGACAGTGGTAGCGCCTCTGTGATAACATATTTTAGAAGGGGAAAAAACTGCTGCACAACAGCAGCTGGAAGAGAGGAGTGAGAATATGTGAGAGAGCAACTCTGCAAACACCAAGGTCAGTGAAGGAGGGGGAAAAGGTGCTCCAAGTGCCGGAGCAGAGATTCCCCTGCAGCCTGTGGTGAAGACCATGGTAAGGCAGGTTGTTCCCCCTGCAGCCCATGGTGGTTAACAGTGGAGCAGATATCCACCTGCAGCCTGTGGAGGACCCCACGCTGGAGCAGGTGGATGCCCAAAGAAGGCTGGGATGCCATGGGAAGCCCAGGGAGGTCTCCTGGCAGGTCCTGTGGACCTGTGGAGAGAAGAGCCCATGCTGGAGCAAGTTTGCTGGCAGGACTTCTGACCTTGTGGGGGATGAACACTGGAGCAGTTCATCAAGAACTGCAGCCCAAGGAGAGGACCCATGTCGGACAATATCATGCATGACTGTCTCCCATAGGAGGGACCCCACACTGGAGCAGGAGAAGAGTGTGAGGAAGAAGGACCATCAGAGACAGTGTGATGAACAGACCACAACGCCCGTTCCCTGTCCCCATGCACCACTTGGTGGGGAAGAGGTAGAGAAGTCAGGAGTGGAGTTGAGCCCTGGAAGAACTGAGGGGTAGGGGGAAGGTGTTTTAAGATTTGGTTTTATTTCTCCTCATCCTACTCTGATTTGATTGACGATAAATTAAATGAATTTATTAATTAATACTCCAGTTTGCCCATGACAGTAAGTGCTGAGTGGTCTCCCTTTCCTTATCTTGACCCGTGAGCCTTCTATATATTTTGTCTCCCCTGTCCAGCTGAGGAAGGGGAATGACATAGCAGCTTTAGTGGGCACCTGACATCCATCCAAGGTCAAACCCACCACATGTCTGGAAAATCCAAGAGATTTCTGTACCTCTCAGAACTACCATGCTCTCCATACTTATCTCTGGTACATCAGGAAAAAAAATAATATTAGTAACTACAAGTGGCTAGAGGCAGAAAAACATAAAAAAACAGTGGTTTCCTACTTTCTTGTCAACATTCTGTTGAGGTTTTTCAGAAACAGAAAACTTAGATCCTCATGTTAAAAGACGCTATGTCCACTATTAGCCTTGTGGATGAGTTTAGGTTCTCTATCATGAATGAGATGGTGCCGCAGGATTTCAGCTCTGTCATATTTGGAAGTTACTTTCTAACTTACACCTGAAACGGATATAGAGTATACAACAGTTTCAGAGGAAAGCAGATAAATACAATATATTGTGATAGGACATGGGCTTAGTCAGTGTAAGTCTGCATATGTGAAGGGTTCAGCCCAAAAATATCAAAAGGCGTTTGTGCCTTGAAAAGAAGTTCATTAGAATATGAACTGGAATAATGATTAAAAAAACCCAAACCCCCAAAAAAACTCTGAATTAAACAAAAATAGCATAATGAAGAGGAGGACCTAACATTTCCTTTCTGTGGGCTGCAGCTCAGGATACCTGCACTTAGGGTCTGACATTAGGGTTTGACATTTAGAGAAGGTGGCTGTGAATAGTTCTGAAGAGCTGTTTCCATGTCCACATTTTCACTACTCAGTACGAAAATCCATCTGTTCATTCTATCCTATATTCTCCATTCTCTGGACACTCCATCAGACTTACTTCAACAGCGTGGGTTTACAGACTATGACTTTGCAGAGCAACTGCAAGAACTTTCATATGGATCTGCTGCAAAGCTGGATAAAGTAAGTGAGAGTGTTTGCACTGACTCTAGTGAGCTTCGGATCAGCTCTCCTCTTTCAGTGATGCAGACTTCCACTTGATAATTTCATAGGCCTCCTTTAGTCAGTCAGTTTGTAGTGAACGCTGTTGTTTCACACTTTCAAGAAATCACTCCACTCAATTAGCCAAAAATCTCTGTTGGTCAACTACTATTAATAATGGACTACAAATCGTGTGGACGGGCCTTCTCCAACAGAGCAGTTCATTGAAGCTAATGTCTATGAAAAAAAAAACTTAAATCTGTATAAATTTGCAGAAGTCAAGAGTTGTATCATCAGAACTTGCTTACACAATGTGATGTGTGTCATCACATTTACTTAGAGGAAAAACAGGTCTCAGTTCATTTGGAATAACGTCAGGTAGGCTCAAATTGGTTTATTATTCTGGAGAATTTGTCTTCCCATCAGACTAGCTCTTTCATTCACAGGCAGAACAGGCTGGACTAAATAAATGAGCAAAGTCTACACTGTAAACCCCAAAGGGGTGAGAGACGCTCCTCTGAAGCCAAGGAGGGCTGTAGGATGGATCCATCGCTCAGGTCCCTATTGCAACTTAGAGCTAACACAAAACAGGAGCAGCTCTTTCTAGTCTGTTTTTGCAGTTCACAGTAAAGAGGTCTGTTAACCTGCACAGGAGAGTAATCTTAGCAGCCTGAGAGCAGCAGTTTTGGTTTTGGTTTCTTTTTTTTTTTTTTTTTTTCATTTGCCCTTTCCTTTCTTGCAGTTTCTCTTTATGCGTGAAAAAAAAAAAACATCAAGCTAAATATACCTGTTTCCTTTCATTGACTATGAAGGTAATAGAAATGACTCACTGAAATATGGATAGGCAAAGACTCGAGTCATCCAGGTTTCTACTGGTAATGTTCCCAAGATATAAAAAAACCCAAAGACCTACCCTAGCACAATTTTTAATTATTTTTTTCTAGGGACTGTAATTGAGTTCTTTTTTTGTATAGTAACTAACGCAAGCCTGTATAGTCCATAACTAGAACTGCTAAACTCAGCATAACTATTACTACAGCAAATAGCAAAAACCCCTCTTTAATCAAAACCTAAAAGTATGACAGAACTCAAACTCTTTTTCAGTAATGAAAAATAACTCATTTTTATCCTCAACTAAACCAGAAACATATATTAAGTCTGTTGGTTTGTTGGCCCAATATGTCTTGTAGCTAGATTGTGTCTGGAGAATCTCTCCTGTTACACTCAGGAGCCAAGTCTGCAGATTATCTATTTCTAATTTAAATGGCTTTTGCAATGTTGAATATTTTCCCTGCCTGCAAATCAAGATTCATAATCCCCAGTAGCTGCAGCAGAGCCTGCCAAGAGTAATGGCTTGTGCTGGTAGTAGCGTTTGCTTTCATGTCAAACATATGGTGCCCTTCATCCTAGTCCTAGGAGGAAAAGCCTGTCCGAGGTCCACAGGATCTGATTAGACTGCGTTCCTTCTCCCTGTACAGAGGCACACGTGAGCTCTCTCACCCACGCATATGTGCGCGCACACGTGCAAATCCACACACTAATCATAAAGGAGCATGCCCAGCCTATTTAAGGCAGGCATCTGTTAGTGATTGACTTCAATTCGTCATTTGCTGATCGATTGCATTTGCGCCACGCCGCCGTCGATTGCTCGACATGGCTGAGACTGCACCGAGGACGATGCTAAGAAATCCAGATGACCGGCGGGCGGTTCTGTGATGCTAACACACATGGTTTAGGCAGGGCATCACCGGCAGGACGAGGGAGGTGATCCTTCCCCTCTACTCGGCACTGCTGAGAAACATCTGGAGTGCTGCGTCCAGTGCTAGGCTCTCTGGGACAAAAAAGAGACATGGACATACTGGACCGAGTCCTGAAAAGGGCCACGGAGAGATGATTGAGGGATGGGGACATCTGACATATAAGGAGAGGCTGAGAGAGCTGGGACTGCAGCCTGGGGAAGGGAAGGCTCAGGAGGATCTTATCCATCTATATAAGTACCTGATGAGGGGTATAAAGAAGATGGAACCAGGCTCTTCTTGGTGGTTTCCACTGACAAGACAAGACAATACATGCTTACAAGTATCTAAAGGGTGGGTTGAAGGAGGATGGAGCCAGGCTCTTTTCAATGGTTCCCAGTGACAGGACGAGGGGCAATGGGCACAAGTTAGAACACAGGAAGTTCCGTTCAAATACACGGAAAATTTCTTTACGGTTCAGGTGACAGAGCAGTGGCACAGGCTGCCCAGGGAGGTTGTGGAGTCCCCTTCTCTGGAGATTTTCAAGACCCGCCTGGATGCAGTCCTGAGTAATGTGCTCTGGGCAATCCTGCTTTAGCAGGGGAGTTGGACTAGATGATCTCTAGAGGTCCCTTCCAACTCTTAAAACTCCGTGATTCCGTGAAGAGGGGCACAACCTGAAATACATGAAAATTTGTTTAAACATAAGTAAAAGCTTTTTTACTTTAAGAGTCGACAAAGAGGAGCTATTCAAAATCCAGCTGCACACAGCCCTGATTGCCCTGCTTCAACTGACCCTGCTCTGAGCTGGTGGTTGGACTAGATGATCTCCAGAGGTCACTTCCCACATCATCCGTTCTGTGATTCTGTGACTTGCACAGGCAGTGAACATATTGATGATTGGCACCTGTAGCAATGTTCCTTCCTTTTCAGGGTAGTTTTCTTTCCTCTCCACTTACAGCCTCCACTTCCACTCTTTGAAAAAAGATCGTGAAATATTAAATGACCAAGGAAGTGAGAAAGGTTCCCAAGTGGATGGAAGGGTTATATAATTAGTAGTGTCCATCCCCTTTCCAGAGCCTTTCCACTTCTCTAACTCCAGCAAATCCTTTTCTAATATTAAAAGGACTTCTACTACTCAATTTGTCCACTGTGTACTTTTCTGCATCTGAGAAAGTCATCCTGAAGATCCCTTCGTAGTAAACGCTAGTCAATATCAGCTGGTGAAATTTAGGTCATTCTGAAGTCGATGTCTTTATTCAAATGACCCCCACCCTAAAAATCCATTGGCTGTATTGATTAGGTTTGTAATTACTGTAATAGGAGCCTGGAGCATAGGAGCCATTATACTCAGATGGCGATATTTACACCTCAAATTACCTGAGATGAATGTCATCTTCAGAAGGATACCCTTTCTCTTTACCAAAGAGTGTTTCTATTAGCTCTTTGTGGTGTTTATGTGAATGCAATGCAGGAACTGTCTTCTATGGTTTGTATATGCACTACAGCACGCAACGGACACCTGATTTCAAAAGATTATATAAATGATATCTTATTATGAAAATTTTAATAATTGGCATAAAGAACAACATGTGTGTGTTTTTGTATTTTGTTGCTTTGAGGGGGAGGGGTCTCGTCTCTGGTCTATTTGGTCTATTTTGCCACCTTGTTGGTTTACAATAAACCATAATTAAAACAAAGGGTGTTTCTAAGGCTTTCACCTGTAGAAAAAAAAAAAAAAAAAGAAAAAAATGTTCTGAGTTATGGGTGCAATAATAATAACAGACTATTTTTCCATCCCTTTCCTTTCCCTTGATACCAAGTTTAACCAGATTTTCTTGCATAGCATGTACATACACACAAAATTCACTAAGGAAGTAGAGGTAGAATAAACACAAACTACTACTATTTTTCATATTGATGTTTACTACAAATACACAGACCTGCATCATGGGGTGGTGAGTGCAAAAATACAATTCGTCTGATCTCAGAAGTCTATAGTGCTGATGTCTGCCGTGGAGGTGCTGCCTTGCTGCTGGTGTCTTTCCTAAGAGGATTCTCTTACAGTAATTGGAGAGAAACGTGCACTTTCATAGAAATTTGCCTCTTTATTTCCATTAACTGTCTACATAAATAGCGTAAACATTTTTTGATAAATAGCGTAAACATTTTTTTGTTGTAGAGATCTACTCATGGTATAGTGAGTCCTTCCAGTTAAGAAGTGCCTAATGGTTTCATTGCATGGGAAAATGGAAAACAGACTAAGATTTCTTAGATATATTCACTCCTGAAAAGTGCATCGGTGTCACTGTCTGGCTTCTATACTTAGTTTACCTCACCGAAAAATGTATTTTTAAAACTAGGTACACCGTCCTCCAGGTTTTGACTGCGCATTTGGGGACCAGCTTGAGTAGCCACCCTTCCCTCTGTAACAACTTGACATCATCAAGTCTCTGGGAATCCCGTGAATACTTATCAGTTATTCTTGCTTTTGCAGAGCCTGTGATCACCCTGTGAAGTGGAACGGATTCTCAAAGCATTTCACACTCAGGCCCTACGTCAATGTCTGCTTTACTGGTCACGTCGTATTAAAACTGCTATAGCCAACAAACACTAATTGTATAACAGAAAAGCTAAATTTTATACTGTGTGTTCGTATAATTGTGAATAAGTTTTTTTGTTTGTTTTTTTGTTTTTTTCTCCCTTCATTGCAGACATGTTTTACCTTATGTTACAGATTTTAATTATGTCCCCTGTGTATCTGGGGAATGCTATTTCTTTGCCTCCAGATTTAGTATGCAGAGTGCTGTAAGATACATAGCTGTTAATTCATCTTTATTGTTCGTGGTTTTAACATGCTCCTGATCTCCAGTTCTGCTCATTTAAAACGATGAAAGGCAACACGTTTTGTTTGATTCTTTTTTGTTGTTGTTTTTGTACATTTTAAAAATAATCTCGCTCAGATTCTCCTACTGTGCACTGCTGCTTTAGCGATTGCTCTGCCAGATCTGAGCTAAGTAATTTCACAATTATACGTGCCATTTACAAACACATCAATTAGATGCTTATTTGATCCCATTGTAGGCATAGAACACCACATGTATTTATGAGAAACACTAGTGAAAGAGCAGGACAAATAAACACTAAAAAATATAGTTACATTTTTTTTTAAAAAGGAAAAGACCTTTAATCTGTTAAAAAAATCAAGCAAGGCATCTTATGAAAAATGTCAATTTTGCATTAGATTTCATTTCATAGGTTTCAATGCAACCAGCATTTGGGATTTTGTTCCATTTTCACCCACAATATTTTTGCTGAAAACATGATTGAAAATGCCATTTAAATTCTTCTTTAAATGTGTTGTGTACTATAAACGCAGTTTTCCTCCAGTAAATAAAGCATTTCAAAAATGGTTTTAATTAAAATGTCATCGGAATTATTGAAGAGAATTTCACAAAATAATGTTTTTTATTCTTTATGAAAAGTTACGTCTTTTGACAAAAATGTTTCTAACCAGAAAAAAAAAAAATCAGCTACCTCTGTATGTTATGGATTTTTTGGTTACCGTGAAGGTTTAGAAAAGAGTAACAAATACTAAACTAGATTCTCACCTGCACTGATTTCAATTACATGCTTCCTTTCCAAAAAGCTGATGCAGTCTTTCGCCAGTAAAGGCTGAGCACAGAAAATGCTGAGAGAAATCCTGCAGGTGCTTAAGCTCATTCAGGGTCAAAACTGTAAAACTTCTTAAATCACTGCAGTTAGGTTTGGTGAGGAAACAAAAGTCAGAGTTTTTGGTGTTTTTTCTCTAGATCTGTCCTACAAAATCTGCATAGCTGGATCATTGAATGTGACATTAAATATTCAAAATTTGCTATTGAGGAAAGCTAATTAATAGAAGATGATCTTTTTTCCAACCAAGCTTACTACTGGCATGAAATTAAAAATTATGATACCTAGTGCTTTACCTTACTACAGAGAGAGTTTACTTCTAGAAACAGAGCTCCTGCTTATAGCCACTACAAACTGCAGGCTGCCTCTATCAGCAAATTTGGCAAATCCTGTAGCAATGAAAATGGTTTTCATCTAGTTAGTAAGAGCTGAAACGAGCCCAGCTTGTAGCTGATTGCAAGCAAATATTTTGAGAGCCTCAAGTTGCATTTGAACAAGGGATCCAGAAAAAACAATCCTTGCCCATTTGCTAATCCCATTCATTAGAAGCTCAGTGATTAACTCATTAGTATGATGCAGTGCAGAGACAGACTGACGGAGCTTTCAATCAGCAGCTTACACAGCAGATGGATTTGGCATCGATGACCCAGGTGAAATATTTCTCTGCTGAAACTATAGAGGCTGCTTGGCTTAGACCAGGCATGAAATCTCCATGTGGTAACACAGTCGTATTTCTCTGTGTTGTGTATTGTAGACTTGGTTATAACTGCAAACCCTATTTCAAAAAAACACTATTCCATGAGGTTGCTATAAAAAATATATTCATACTAAATCATAGAATGAAACAATGGTTTGGGACAGAAGGGACCATCTAGTTCCGACCCCCCTGCCATGGGCAGGGACACATCCCACCAGACCAGGTTGCTCAGAGCCCCATCCAACCTGACTTTGAACACTTTCACTGATGGCACATCCACAACTTCTCTGGGCAACCTGAGCCAGTGTCTCACCACCCTCACTGTAAAAAATTTCTTCCGTATGTCCAATCTAAATGTACCCTCTTTCAGTTTAAAACCGCTGCATCTTGTCCTGCCACCACAAGCCCTGGTAAAAAGTCTTTCCCTGTCTTTCTTACAAGCTTTGTTTAAATAGTGAAAGGCCACAATAAAGTATCTCTGGAGCCTTCTCTTCTCCAGGCTGAAAAACCCCAACTCTCTCAGCCTTTCCTCAGAGGAGACATGTTCCATCCCTCTGACCATTTTTGTGGCCCTCCTCTGGACCTGCTCCAACAGGTCTGTGTCCTTCTTGGACTGAGGGCTCCAGAGCTGGACTCAGTACTGCAGGGGGGTCTCCCCAGAATGGAGCAGAGGGGCAGAGTCCCCTCCCTCACCCTGCTGCCCACACTGCTGGGGATGCAGCCCAGGATGGGGGTGGCTTTCCGGGCTGCCAGCACACATAGCCATCTTACGTTGAGCTTCTCATCTACCAGTATCCCCAAGTCCTTCTCCTCAGAGCTGCTCTCAATCCCTTCATCCCCCAGCCTGTATTGATACTGGGGATTGCCCCAATCCAGGAGCAAGACCCTCTAGTTGGCCATAGTTTTTCCTTGCACTGGCATATTTTTTTTTCTTCTTTACAATATCACAGGCAGAGACACAAAGCTCAAAGCTTTCCAATGAAGGCTGTTTAATTTGAGCAGATTCTGCAAGCCATCATGGGGTAGAGGGTTAATATGAGAACAGGATATGACAGGGGAAAATTCTAATAAAATCTTTTTTTTTATGGGTATTATGAGGAGCTAGGGCATGCTGGCAACAATGGAAGGAAAGTTAAAAAGATCCTGACAAAATAAATTAAAAAGAGGCACATCAGAAACATAGTGAGCTAAGTACCCAATTAAATTATTAAGTTGTCAGGTCCTCTTACTCAGGAGTGGAATAGGAAGCAGTTTTTGTCTCTAGTGCCTTAAGGACAAGTGTGAATATGAAACCCAAACCTATTATTTGACATGTGTCTTGCTGTCACTTAGACAAGCCATTCAGAAGCCAGTGAAACTTCTCAGATCTGAGGTCTTTGCAAATGGGAACTGTTCCCCAAAGACAGGTCTACAAAGGGATGTAGGTGTCAGTCGTGATACTGTTGTACCTACCATCTACTCTTCAACAATCTTTTTGACCTTTAGGCCCCTTTTACAATACATGTGAAATCTTTTATGGGATGTATAAATCTACTGTCTTGGGAAGAGGGCTGTTTAAGCCAACCAGGAGGAAGTCGTAAGGAGCATTCAGTGTCTTAATCCCTGCAAGACAGGACATGGAAACAGTTCTGCTGACTAATCTCAACGGTCCATATCACCTGATATTCTGTCTCCAACACTGGCCATAAACAAGCACCTAGGGGACAGAACAAGTACCTATGATCTTTCCTACCTAATAATCGCTATTCTTAGTTTTTCCCTTGAGGGTTTTTTCTGATGGTTGTGTGGTTTTCAAAGCAGTTTCAAAGGTCTACTGCCAAATGACAAAAAAATAAAGAGATACTGTATGACTGACTTGTAGACAGCCGCTGCTAGCTGAAAGGCATTCGGACAGTTATCGAAGAAGACTGAAACATCGAAGCTGTTTTGTGCTAGCAAGGCGTCTGTTGTCTCCTGTGCCTGGTGCGTTTTGATCCAAAGTCAACAGAAGTTATTGGATATATCAGGCATTGTATTTTGCTGTTCACCAATTCTGATCATTTCTTCGGCAAGTGCCAGAGAGAGCAAGAAAATGGAAATGGAAATGGCAGTGATTGGCACATTTCTCCACTTCAGAATTTCATGCCTCTAAGAGCATATGGAGTGAAAGTGAAGAACGATGGGGCAGGTCAACAGATCACTCTCTAACAACTTATTAATCTACAGTTCTGTCAGTCTAAGGGGCCTTGAAACACTGAAAATGGCTGCAATTCATCCATTTAGTTTAAGTGCATTAACCCACATAATTAGGTGCAGCCTATTCCAAAGCAGCAGCCCAGAGCATATTAATGATCCCTCACATGGAGTCTGAACTGTGTTCCTCATGTGTTCACTCATTATAGGCTTCCACACTGTGGAACTGAGTTGAACCTAATTAGACCACAAAGAAATATGGTTATAATTGGTCTGGAGCAGCTTAGTAAAATGTAATAAGGTATTTTAATTGGCTGTTTCTTTATATTACAGATTCTAGAATTTATCATTAGCTTTGGACAGTGGACCAGCTCCACCTCACCTAGGCATGGAAAGCAGATGAATAAAATGTATGATGATGAGTGGTAATTCGGTTGATGATTATACACAGTAATGGCAGAAACTGATGAGTTTCACAATAAAAGTTGGGGATTCCTGATCATTGGATGCTGCCAGTAACTGGAATGTCAGTTTTAGGAGTATGCCATTTAGGAAAGAAGATAGGTCATCTCTGCTTTGTAACCTCTGTTCCAGTGAAATAGAGTTATGACTGATGCCAAAATCCCTAACTTTCATAGCTAGCAACTGTAGGCACATGTGTAAATGAAATAAAGACTTATCACCAAGGTGAACTGTTGGGCTTTTTGGTTGATATAAACAGGGCAAGGAAGCTCCTGTAGTGAGGTTTAAGGAAAATGTGTGGGAAAAAGAATATTTAAAGGATTTACCCTACTCATTTAATTAGAGATTCTTTTTTTTCTTCCTTCCTTTCTTCCTTTCTTCCTTCCTTCCTTCTTTCCTTCCTTCCTTCTTTCCTTCCTTCCTTCCTTCCTTCCTTCCTTCCTTCCTTCCTTCCTTCCTTCCTTCCTTCCTTCCTTCCTTCCTTTTTTCCTTTCTTTCTTCTTGTCTTCCTGTCTTTTCTGACACCATTGTAAAACTTAAAAGTGACATTCTTTTGCACCTGAAGGAGAATAGTTGAAGAACCAGAAATAGACACTATTCAAAATGAATACTTTTGACTACAGAGTATCGGAATACAACTACTTCAGTTAGAAGATGGACGCTGGACTCAAATAAAATTCATTGAGGTTTAGATGTCAGAGCACCACAGGGTCAGGGAAAAAGAACATCAAAGAAGTCTTTTGGGTTTCCACACTTCATGCATGCCTTGTTCTTGTTTCTGGAATTCTCAAGGTCTCCAAAATAAAACAGAGAAATAATTGCTGTTTTCAGAGGTGTAGAGAATGTAACTTCTTAAAATATGCTAGGAACTTGCATTAATTTAAGGCACAGATCAGGGACACAAACTGACAAAGAGAAGGAAGGAGAGAGAGAAATTCATACATATATTATTGAACAGGTTATAGACATGACCTCAGCTAATTGGTAGCTTTTACAAGATGCTCAGGGATACAGAAGCTCAATGAACCACAAGATTGGGATGACAAATAAGGGAAGGTGTTGGCAAATAAAGAGACGAGATGACATTAAAGGCAGACTGATGTGTATATACATTTGAACATTTCTAATACACCTGATTGTTTCTATAAGTGCTTAAATCCTGTATTTAGGCATACTGAGAGACTCCGATTCACTGCTCCTAGTCCCACAGTCAGCTACTGGTGCTTCACTTTCTCCTATCGTCTCTGATGGTCAGGATCTCTAATTTCTTTTGGTCTTAAGAAAGTGCATCAGTGAAGCTACTTAATGACTATGAGTGGCACCCATCTGTGATTTGCCAACAGACATGTGAGCAAACACAACACTACACAGAATAAAACTAGAAGCAAGAAAGCAAGGTAGGTCTTCCCAGAGATGCCATCCATCCTCATTGTCTCCTTATGAAAAATGAAGCTTCCAAGCTGAATATGAAATCAGAAGACTGTTGGAGCACACAGTTGGTGATCTGATGTTCCAGGTCCCAATCCTGCATCCATCTCCTGTCTGGACTTACAAAGGTCTCTTCACCTCACTGTGCGCCAGTATACCAACCTTCCAGCTGGTGCAGCCTTCAGGTAGCAATGAGGGGCTCTTTGGACAGGCTATGAAACATGAATCATGTGATTAAGACTTCTATTACTTGTACAGTGATGCACAATCACATCACCTCAGTCACCCTTCCCCTTTCAGCTGAGTCACTACTCGAAATCAGCTGAAACTGGTCAAATGACTATTCTGAATGGCAGGCTCTAAACTTTGAGAACATGCATTTCCAGCTTTTTGGCAAAGTCAACAGGATCATTAAAATCTGCTTTTGAAGTCCTTGTGATCCTAGAGGGGAAAGCAACTTCTTTGACTGAAGGTTTTTATAGGATTAAAATAGCTTTATGGGGCTCAGGAGTGTGGGAAATTACTGCCATCACCTTAATGCCAACTAAATGGTGGAGTTCCTCTCACTTAACTTGTCTACATACTAAAAAGAATTTTCTTTCCAAGGATCTACAGTGAGGGAACCTCACCAGCACCCTGAGGTAATTCCTCAATGCTCCAGTTGAAGTTGCTTTTCAAAATGTTTTACTTGAATTTTCAATTTTCTTATGGCAACTTCTTCCTGGTTGCTTTACTCCCTTTAACAACCTACGTAATCTCTCCCCGCTCAGGAATAACACCAGTACAGTAGGCTATAGTGAATAATCCCTGTGCTGGGCCTCTTTTTTTCCCAGGGGAAGAAGCTAAAAAGTTCATGATGGGCAAATGTGGGGCTTCCTTTTCCCTCCTTTGTTCACAGATCTTGTAGACATGAATGAAAGACTCTGTAGCAGACATCCACGATATAAGCTTGGTCATTATATGAGACACTACTGCCAGAGGAAGAAGAGATGTCTATTTAGCATAACAAAATGGGCAAGATAATGTGCTGAGAAGGCACGAGAAATTTCTTTGAAGAGAAAGATGGAGGCATGGGAACACAGACTAAAATTTTGCTTAAGAAGGACCTGAGGGAAACCTGTTGGGACAGCGCATACATAAGGTCATCGCCTATTTCCCCCAGAGCAACTGCCCAGGCACTGTCTGTGGGAACAGATGGGAGGTGTGTTGAGAGCATGGCTTACAGACTCTACAGAGCGTGAGAGCGGTTGTGCAGCTGCATAGGCTGTGTTCATGCTGTGTGTAGTAACATCACTGCAGGACATTAACCCTGGAGGAGGAAGAAAGTGCACATAGAGACAAGCTGAAGACCATAGGAGACACTATCTGGTCCAGCTGATGCTGGCTGAAGATAATGCATGGATGTGAGATCATGAAAGGTGTTTGCTGAGAGAAGGACCCCAGGAGTGATTACTGCAATCATCTGTCTAGCTGTGGTACTAACGTCCCAGTAGCCAGCTTGCTGTCACACTAGATAGAGAAACAACAACAACAAAAGAACCCCATAGAGTATGTTGACATACTGGAACAGCTTTTGTAATGCATGGCAAACCGTCACTTAGCGAAACGCAGAAGCATGGTGGTGACCGACACTTCTGACAGCAGCAGGTAGGCAAACATCAGAGAAGTCTGTGATTGCATCGTCCTTTTTCTTTCCTTGCTTTATGTCTCCGCTGGGGTGTTTCTGACACGCTCAGCAGCAACGCTAAGTGCTGGAAAGCTTGTGCCAGGATCCTCTAGTCCTGCACGTTCAGACCACAGACTCAGCAATTCTTTCATCTATAAGGTGGTTTTAGAGCTCCTTTTCTCTACAGGTAAGTTGAATTTGCTGCTGAGCCCAGATTTGCCTCATCTTACTTTAAGCATCTAAAAAAAGGAGCACAGCCACTTTCAGTTCCTTTTACAGTCGGTGGAAAGAGATGTTGGGATAGGCTGTACTACCCTCTAGAGATATTGATGTTTCCCAAGGGTTGCTTGTGTTCAAAATTTAGAGCCTCAGTTAGGTGGGGTGAGTCTAGGCTGAGTTTCCCTTCACAATGCTCCAATACAAAACAGCTCTCTGGTGGGCTATAAAGTTTCATCAGGGCTGTTTCTTCCCACTTTTCCAAATCCCATATTGATCTTTCCTATGCTTTTAAGTGTTACTAACCTTCTGAGCCTGCATCTTCATTTGACATAAAACCGAATAAAATACTCCACAGAGGTAGCCAGGCAAGGAAGAAGAAGGCAACCTTTGTAAATGCTTCCAGGTTCTTGCAATTTTTACAGTCCTCAAAGGAGAAAATGCAGAAACAATGCAAAAACCAAAGAAAAGTCACTCTCCGTTCCTTAAGGCAATTAGAGGATTCATAAATGGCTTTATACATTACTCAAAATCAGAAAACTTTTTTATGAAAAGCTGTGCAGTAGATGAAGCCAGAGAAGTGATATCCATGGTCTACGGTCACAAAACTCTAGTACTGGTTGGTGTGAAAAGACTTACTAGGGCAACTCTGAGATGACAGATACAACTATGCGGAGAAAACTGAGCAGTGGCTGAAAAGAATTGACATGACATGAACATCTAGTAAAGACAAACGGCTTTAATTTTTTCCACGTTTGGAGCCAGGTAAAAGGGAGTTTGGGGTGGAAACTGCTGGTAGTTCTTCTGTTAATGTGTCTGGTTCTTCCAAGCCAGTTAGTTCCCAGGTGGAAACAGGGCCAAGTTTGGCCCCATATGAATCATAGAATCATAGAATGGTTTAGGTTGGAAGGGACCTTGAAGATCATTGAGTTCCAACCCCCCTGCCACAGGCAGGGACACCTCCCACCAGACCAGGTTGCCCAAGGCCACGTCCAGCCTGACCTTGAACACCTCCAGGGATGGGGCCTCAACAACCTCTCTGGGCAACCTCTTCCAGTGCCTCACCACCCTCAAAGTGAAAAACTTCTACCTAATGTTCAATCTGAACCTGCCCTCTTCCAGTTTAAAGCCATTCCCCCTCGTCCTATCGCTACATGCCTGAGTAAAAAGTCCTTCCCCAGCTCTCCTGTAGGCCCCCTTTAGGTACTGGAAGTCCACAATAACATCTCCCTGGAACCTTCTCTTCTCCAGGCTGAACAGCCCCAACTCGCTCAGCCTCTCCTCATAGGAGAGGTGCTCCAGCCCTCAGATCATCCTTGTGGCTCTCCTCTGGGCACGCTCCAGCAGGTCCATGTCCTTCTGTTGGGGACTCCAGAGCTGGATGCAGTAATGAACAGAAGTCAGTTCCTGATCCTGGATCTTACTAAGGAATTACAGCAAATATCACAGACCAATCTATGCTTTAAAACATGACGGAGGTGTATCATAGTTTCCTGCCAGTCAATAACCACTCCTCAACATCTGTGTAGTGTGCCCCGGGCTAAAAATCTTCAAGATTTCTCTTGTAAAAGAAGCTGAAGAACAACCATGGTGGAAGGAAGGATTGCTTCACATTTATCGGCTTTCTATTTGAGGTAAACATTTCTGCCTTTATCCTGACTACACTATTCATCAAGGCTTGGCTTTTACCTTCTTCTAAACATTGGCTGTTTCCAAAGACTGAAGGACAGCACTGAAGCACCAAAAAGCCGCACCGAACCTTCTATCACCATTATTACCCACAAATGGTGAATCATTGGCCAGAAACTAGTTTGATTTTGCCTGCTTCACTGCTGACCAGTGTGGGGGAGATTTTTCTTCTTCCTTAAATTTACTGGTGTGGGGAAATGTTTGTAATTGACTCAGAAAGTGCATTGTTCTCTCAGTAGTGGCAAAAAGATAGCTGTGAGGTGGCCCCAAAAGGCAGAACACCTGCCCAACACCTCCTGGGATCCTCATTCTCATTTCCAGCCTTAAAAGACACTGTATGTGTGGGTATGAGCTGGTGGAATACCAGGGAAAGGATGTGGAAATGGTGCCAGTCCTCCAAGAAATACAGGTAAAAATGCAGAGGGGAGGATGGAGAGAGGAGATAAGAGATGGTCCAGTGAGGTTTGGAGTCAGGAGGAGGTTTGGAGGAGGTCATCTCTCTGCAAAAGGATGTTATTCAACAGTGACTTTTTCTCCCTTCTGCCGCTCTGGCCACTGCACTGAAACTCTCCACACTCTCCCATGGATTTCCCCCAAGCTCATGATAGTGTAATTAGTGGTTTGATCTGTCCAATCAAGAGCACAGATGCTCATTTTTGGGAGCAGAGCTTTCTCCTTACATGCAGCCAAGAGAGGCAATCCTGGCCCTGGCTTCTGATTTCATTAATTCCTGACTTGACCAGGAGTAAAAGCTTACTGCCGATTTATGGATTGTTTGGTTTGAACTCAGACCGTGTTAATACTAAAGCGCTTAGGGATGGTATTCAATCTCCCAGTAAAACCCTGTACAACTAGAGGGCCAAAACGTCTTAGAGAAGAACTGAGAAATACACTGCTCTCCTTCTCTCAGCAGTCCCTCCCACATATTATTAAACATAGTTCTCCACAAACAACTGTGATATTTTTACATTTCTGCCCCCTACACTGAGCAGTGACTTTATAAGATACAGGCTGCCTCCCAGGACTCAAAGCCCCTGCAGTTAATAATAATGTTCCTCTTGGTTTTAGCAGTCTTTGATTCATACCCTGATTTGTTATTCACTTGACCATGTTCCCTTTTCATACTTTGTATCACAGGGAAACTTTCACATTCTCCAGAAAATTACTTCTGTCTCAGTAAAACCTCTTGAGATACGGCAGGCACTAAAATCAAGAACTGGAGCTAAGAATAGAAAAGCAAGATGGTAATCATGACAATAAAATCTCCCAGATCACCAGTCAGAGAAAACATTTCCATACACCTTTGGAGAGTTAATGTTCCCCAACCACAACCCAATTATAAGTTACACGGAGGCAGGACGTTGGGAGTGAGAGAGTGGTCTCTTATTGGTCTCTATCACAGCCAATAAGTATAATATAAAAACATATAAACCAGGGGAACTGGCTGGGCCATGTCAGCAGGTCTGAAGGGATGATTGCAGGTGAGGTAAACCCCTGGAGTGAGTCACAAGATCAGGAGAAAGAGAGGTAATTTAGTTAGTAAGCCACAAAAGTCTCAGCAGTGTTGGTGAAAGTCCTTTAGCGTTTCTTCCTTGACCACATAGCTATTGCCTATATATAATGAAGACCTAATTTGCCCTATAAACTCCATGACTGGCTTAACTTCACTGTTGTTTTTTTTTTCCATTACATGTAACCAACACTGTGCTACAGTAGTTCTGTAAAATAAAGTTTTGTAAAGAAATCTTCACTTTCTCTTAGTAATATTTTTACCTTTGATTTTAACGGACACTTATAAAATCCTTGATATTAGACCTACCGCAAAAATAAGCACAACTGTTACAGTCCCTGCCAATTTTGCTGCTTAACAAACCTTGACATCTGAGCTTCATAGAGGGAAAATCTGGAAAGAAAAATGTTATAAAGTTCAGAGGTTGGAGGCAGAACCCTACAGGATAAATTGACCCCGAGTGAGCAAGGATTTGAAATTTGGGGAGGGAGAGATGTTAGAAGTGAAATGGGATAGGAGGGCACTAAAAATACAGTTCTCAAGAAAAATGAGACGTGTTCCACTGTGAAAATATGACGTCTCTTCTCCTTTCCTTTGCCCCTTTAAATCTGTTTACTGGGGTGTGCAATGCACTCCGTGAAAAGTCAGTTGCTGGATCCCAAAATCACATACCTCCCCCATTCTGTCGTGTTTGTTGTGGCTTCCAGTTTCTGAGACTTTAGGAACTGTAACACAGAGACTGTACTTGTTTTCTCTATGCAGATGGCTTTCCCAGGGCCTGACAAGAGGCACGTTTCTTCTCAGCAGGCTGTCTCCTGGTGTGCTCTCACTGATACTAATCTGGATTTTAAACTCTCTGAAAGTGGCAAATCCAACATGGTAAATTATTTCAGAAGATGAATTCCTTCACTTAAAAAAACATCCTACCTAAAGTTGTCCTGTTTCAACTTGCCAGTATCGTACCTAGTCTGGTGGTAGTTTTGTTGTCATGCTTCTGTTCCCCAAAGGTGGCAGACAACTGGTCAATGCTTTGCAGGTAAAGAAAATCTTTTTCATTCCTCTTCATAAGTGCCACTTTCCAGAACCGAAGGTCAAAAAGATATATCAAGAGTATGAGTGATAACCAGGAAGCACGAAAGGATGTGAAGTGGTAAGAAGGTGTTTGAAAACTCATACGGTGTAATCCAGACACTGCAATGCACTACAGTGTTTAGATTGTTCTCAGTATCCACATACTTTTTGTATTATTTTGATGGCAAGGAGACCTATCAACTGTGTTTGCAAAGGGCTGTGATGTTTACGCAGGGAATGCCGTGATGTTTTTCCCTTTTTTTTTTTTTGTCACAGAAACTACCTGTTGATTTTCACGAGGCAAGATGTGCTGTTTCCAGAGTGTTGATGTTGCCTAATATGACACTTCAATTTATTTCTACAGGTCCCAACTGAGTGAAGCACGTAGGCTCAGTGTTGCCACATCTGTGTGGGGTACATGGCTTAGAGGTTTAGTTGTCATGGGAAATCCTTTTAGTCAAAGTCATCAGTTCCAAAAAGCAGATAGAAAAGGAGGAGTTGTGCTCTGTAGAAGATATGTTCTCTCTTTCCATCAATTGCATTAGGTACCACGGATGAACTAAGGTACTGGGGATGAACTAAGTTCTCACTTAAATTTTTGCTTAAATAATTTGGCATTTCTAGTACTCAGAAACTTTCTTTAGAAGTCTGCTTGTCTTTGGGATGGGAACAACATAAGACGTAGAGGAAGTCCCGTAAGAACATGGAGACAAGAATATAAGAACAATCATGTTGGGACACAGCAATGTCCACCTGATTTTGTGTGTCCAACAGAGCCCACCAGTGTATGTCCACAGAAGATTATAAGACGGAGGCAAGGAAGGAGACTCCCCAGAGTTACCTCAGACTCCATTGGCTTCCTCGTGCAGAATGTTTGTTTCTGTGTAGGGTTAGATGGATTTTTCCTTCATAAATTTTGTCTAATGTCTGCCTCCTTGCCAAAGGTATCCTAATGATTGTCCTTGGTTCCATATGTTTAGATGGTGCCAGGTAGAGCCCGCATGGTGTGAGCAGATGTGACTTAGCATTCCTTTTTGGAGGGACTATACTTACACTGAACCGGATTTTGAAGTTGTGCTGGTTTTGACTGGGCTAATTTTTTTCACAGTAGCTTGTATGGAACTGTGTCTTGGATTTGGACTGAAAACAGTGTTGATTGATAGTAAAGGGGTATTTTCGTTATTGCTGAGTAGTGCTTACAGAGAGTCAAGGTCTTTTCTGCTTCTCACCCCACCCCACCAGTGAGTAGGCTGGGGGTATACAAGAAGTTGGGAGGGGACACAGCTGGGACAGCTGACCCCAACTGACCAAAGGGATATTCCATACCATATGATGTCATGCTCAGCAATATAAAGCTGGGGGAAGAAGAAGGAAGGGGGGGGGGGGGCATTTGGAGTGATGGCTTTTGTCTTCCCAAGTAACTCTTACGCGTGATGGAGACATTTCCTGGAGACAGCTGAACACCTGCCTGTGATGGGAATCAGTGAACGAATTCCTTGTTTTGCTTTGCTTGCATGCGCAGCTTTTGCTTTACCCATAAAACTTTTTTTTTCTCAACCCATGAATTTTCTTACCTTTACCCTTCCCATTCTCTCCCCCATCCTACTGAGGGTGGGTGGGGGAGTGAGCAAGCGGCTGCGTGGTGCTTAGTTGCCTACTGGATTAAACCACAAGTGTATCAGTAATGTCATGATGCTCTGTTCAAGATAAGAATCCTCTATTTTTTGACACTATCCTTGCCACCAAGAAATTTGCCATCAGACAGAAATGAGTTGTCCGGGTTAATTAAAGTAAGTATGATGTACAGTCTTTATATGACATAATGATATTACATCACAGAGTATGACAATACAGTCTGAAAGCTAAAGGAAAAAATGGCAATATTACTGGAAATACTGGGAAATATTACTGTAATTCTATCTCTGAGATCCATTACAATTTGTCTCTTTACATGTGTCTTTTTTTTTTTATCTACTAAAATATTTTCTTGACCTTAAAGAACATCTTTGACCTTCAGAGCTTTTGTATGTGGCTGTCAAAAGGACAGTTTAAGAGAAAGCTATGAATTTTGTAACCGGACTTTCCAAGTATTGTTCCACTCATTAGGTGTTCCTTTATTTAAAGAAAATAGAGAGAGGAAAAAGAAAGCAAGAAAGAAGAAAAAGAATTTTAAAAAACATCCTTTTTGAGCCTGGGGAAAACAGTGAGTTAAAAACACATTTCTGCTTTTCTCTACTAGTGAAATCAAGTGGATTTACCTACAAAGAACACAGCCTATGGGTTTCAGCCGGCTTTATATAAACACTCTCAATAGAAACACCTTATTTGTCCTATAGATCAAAATATCAACAGTAGACAGTCATTTATCTTCAACTCTCTCGGGACTAGAATGGTTATTGTTTCTCTCATTAAGTAAGTTGGTATATCCCAGGGGAGGCTGGGGGTTATGGTTTCAACTGATACTCATTTGTCATATTTCTGTTGCTGGTTAGAAGCATATATATTTAGGTAATCATTGATGCCTGAACTCAGTATCATGCCTCCCTTAAGAGAACTAGAGGTTTATGAGGAAAAAAAAGCACCCTTTAGGGAGAAAAAATGTGAAGACCAAGATTGTTTTTAAAACCTGAAGACTTCTAAGGTGCTGGATTATTGTTTGAATCCGAAAAGGTATCGTAAGGTGGACTTGTCACTCTGGAATTTTCATCTTCATCATCTAGGCCAAGACCCCCGAAACAAGGAGAGAACACCTGATTCTGCAGAGTCATGGAAAACTGCTTTAGAAGAACATAAACTTTCCCATTCACTTCTAGGAGATGTTGACTGACCATTGACGTATTTATACCAATGCCTTGATGCATTGTTGATATTTTGAACTATTTCACTGCTGCTAAGAAAGGAAGAAGGGAAATGAAGCTGTGTATCCTCAAGTACTACACTTTTCACGGAGCACAAATGCCTGGCACAGACAGGGCAGGGTAAGGTGGAAACTGTCACCAAGAGCGTTGCAGAATGTGACAACAGATGCAAAAGCAACAGAGGAAGCTCTAAAATGAGATATCCTAACATGATTCTTCAGTGATGCAGTCCCATGGTTCACTTCAATAGGCACAGCAGATAAACACACCGAGGTAACTTGAATGGGTGTGAAGTTAAAGGGTCTATTGGTTTTGGTTACAGCATTCATTGGTATTTTGAAAATATGCCTTTTGGGAAAGGGATGTACGTCAACCTTTAAATCTTCTCCTGAACCACCACATCCAATCTTTAATAAACTTAAGATTTTTTTTTTTATTTATTTAAATTCTGTGCGGATCACTGCACCAGTAACAGACGACTTCACTGGCTTCCTGGATCACCACCAACAGTATATGGAGCAGAGTCTGAACCATTGACAAGCCATAACTCTCAGCACCTGCTGGCAGCTTGAAGGTTTTCCGTAAATTGTTACTGCTTTCTAGTATTCTGCTACCACTCTTTATTGTCCCCATTCTTCAACATACAGCAATTTTCATATTCTGCTAAAGTAAATTTGTAGTGAGGGCAACTGGTAGATGATGGCAGTAGATGATACCAAGGGACTATTGATGAGCTATATAACTTTACAGGTCTAACTCATCTATTCTCATTTGTCTTGGTTTAGTAGTATCCAAAATTCATTACTTATCTTCTGGCTGCACTAAATAAAATGCATTTGGTGGGTTTAATCCAAATATGAGTGGTCATTCATCAAAATACCCTGCTGGCACTAGGGCTGGTGCTTTCTTCAGGGAGACAGAAAACTACAAATAATGTAGACTAAGCGAGTCTCTCTTCACTAGAGAATGGCCCTGCAGGACACCTCTAAAGCATGTTGGATTGTCCAGTGCAATGGAGGTGCTGTCCCAGCTGTGTGGGTGAACAGAGCCATCAGTCTCTGAGGCCGTCGCTCCTCTGTATTTCATCGCTATTGCAATAGACTGTAAGCAACAACCAAAGAGGCTTTAATAAAACCACAAACGTTGTAGGATTCTATACAGCACTTTTTCATTTTTTCTAGAGAGGGGAGAACAAAAATCCTGTTGCTTAGCAAAGGTCACTTTTTCAAGTATCGCATATGTTCACTGGTTTAAGTATTTCATTACAGTGCAGATAAAAGCCCCAGCTGTCTCCAGTGGTTAGTGATGCCATGTTTTATTTATTACCTTTTGTAACTTTATTCATCATAAAGGACACCTGGGTGTCCTTTTCTTAACCTCCAGTTGAGTTTAATTCTGAATGGCAATTCAGTCCAGTGCAAAAAAAACAAACAAAAACAAAACAAAAAAAAACACCGAACCAAACCAACCAACCAAAAAACAAAGACCCTCACAAACCAAATGTCTCCTTAACAGATTTGAAAATCTTCCATTCCATGTTTTATTTAGGTTTATTTCTACCAAGAAAATTGTGAGTATGTAGTTTTCTCATACGAAAAGATCTGAATAGTCTGATACGTATTACCGTATAAAAGCAGATCACTAAATGCACTGGAATTCCTACATCCCAGCATTATCTCTAAAGAGAGAAAACTAAGAGATAATATTTATCTTTTGCTGCACAGACTCTCTCTTGGACAACATTAAAAAGAAAAAAAAAAAGATTGTTTTTTTTCTTAGAAAAACTTAGAATTCAAGCTTGGGCAGACTGATATTTTCAAGTATCCTAAGGATGAAATTTGAGCTTCAAAGGGACAAAGGAGAAAGATACCTCCACCAAAGATTATTAAAAAACAAAACAAAACAAAAAACCCCAAAACTACTCAGGTCTGTGGACATTTTGATATTTTACTCTATTCCCCAAACTAACAAGCAGAATGTATCCAAGCACCCATCTCTTCCCATTCTCTCCACTTTCTTTTGACAAAGAGGCAGTGGCTACAACCACCCTCAGTGTAGAGGCACTACAAATATCTTCTTGATGATATAGACTGCAGCGAGATTGAAATGTTCTCTGTATTTTAAACCTATGTGATATAAAACTGTAAAAAAAGAGATTAAATCTTTACTTCCTTCCAATGTCTTTCACTGGGCAGACCCAGACACTGTGTTAGAGCTCCTGTCTCAGATGGGGGAAGTCAGGGTTCACCTCTGAGTCCAAACAGGGACAATGCAAGAGAGTCAGCAATTTCTGCAGAGTATAGAAGCACTGGTTGGGCAGGGATGTGTCTGAAGCTCAAATCAAAGCATATCATAAAAGGGGCAGGCCAAACATTATCACATAATTTGAAAAGGTTTCACACACACACACCCCACACTGCTTTCTGTCATGACAAATTAAGGTGTGACAAATGGTTGTGAGAAAGCAGAAGAGGCTGTGTCAGGAAGGATGAATGTACCTACAATGAGATTATACAGTATCACAGACTAGCTCTCCGTGTGCGTAGCAGGGGAAAAAATAAAAGGTCTTTTTAGAAGTAAAAATTCAGTAATAATCTGGGCTGTGTAATTAGTCAAAGATAATAAAACAGTCTTCAAATTTGCAAAAGATGCCGTAGAGAGAAAGAGAATAAACTGTTCTGTTTTCACCATAGGTAGAAGGCAGTGCACACACTTTCCAGGAAGGAACTTTTACACCTTATTTTACATTAAAGAAACTTTATGATAAGAAGGACAGCGAGGCTTTGGAAGACATGGTCTGTCCTCGGGAGTGTCAAGGCCGCCCCTATCCTTGGGTGATATCAAGAGTAGCAAGAATTGATAAACATAGAATCATAGAATCATAGAATCATAGAATGGTTTAGGTTGGAAAGGACCTTGAAGATCATCAAGTTCCAACCCCCCTGCCATAGGCAGGGACACCTCCCACTACACCAGGTTGCCCAAGGCCACCTCCAGCCTGGCCTTGAACACCTCCAGGGATGGGGCTTCAACAACCTCTCTGGGCAACCTGTTCCAGTGCCTCACCACCCTCAAAGTGAAAAACTTCTTCCTAATGTTCAATCTGAAAACATATGTCAGGAAGACCGTTGTCTGGTGGGCCTTGCAAGGGACCAACCGATTGACCTTCCAGATCTCTGCAAAGCTCCACAGTCCTCTGACACCTATCAAAACCAACCACATCTTCTCAGATTTCACAATATCCTACAGCAAGTGAGAAAAGGCATTTCCTGCCACTCCCTCCTGCTGTTGCACTAAATATGTCTCCAGGACCGATTCCTCTGACAAAACTGAGACTGACACATTTATCAGAAAGATTTTAACCATGAGGTGGAGAAGCAGAAAAAAGTACTGAAAACTGTGTGTAATGGAAACACCTATGTATAGGGATCTCCAGTGATGCTTTCAGCAGTTTAATGTCATATGAGGGAGACTTCACAATTTCAGAAATAGTCCCGAATTATGTTTTCTTTCTAGGAGCCTGAAGGAGATTTCAGCAAGCCAACGGCATTTTCTATGAGACACAAGTGTGAAGGCTTTCTTACTTCAACACAATCCTGCTTCAATTCAACCTCAATTTAAAATTGGTCGTGTTAGTTGAGAGAGTTCACTGAAGATATCGTTGCCCAAGGGCACATAAGCACTGAAACCCATGTCTTTCTACCCAGCAGATGGAAATAATCAATTTTGGGTGGAATAGTTTGAGACACCTCCATGACAATGTCCACTCCACATCTCTCTTCGCGCCTCCAGATTGCAGGAAGCTTTTGAGAGGATGTCCATATAGTTGCACCTCAGCAGTCTTCTAAAGTCAAAGGGCAAAAGAAAGCAACAGGTCCCAATTCTTACTGTATTTATATGCTTAGTCCCGTCCCTGGATGTCCAAATTATTCAAAACATAAGATGATTTTTAGGATAAAAAGATTAAATCTTAAAGCACCCACTTATCCACCACATATCTCCCTTCCCCTTCTAAGAAGAAACCACTCAATCTAGTCACGGGCTAAATAAATGTGTGTATACATACAACTGTTCTATGTGAGCACAGGTCAAGAAATTCATGCACAGCTTAGGAAAAAAAGAGGGAAGAAGACTTTTTGACCACAAATACTCCCCTTCTTTCCCAAAACACCCTTACCGTTATTTATTAAATTCTTTTAACCTGCCTTGGTCCCCCCTCTTCCACAGAAACTTGTGTAGTTATCTCTCTCTCTCTATCCATCACATGGACAGGAAACTTTGAAAAATTCCTCAGACTCATTCATACATTGCTTGAGGCAGATGAGATAAATCATTTTAGAAGTATCTAGTGTCCCACAACAAAAGCACATCAAACTTGTGAAGGGGAGATAAGCAATGGCAGAACTGACTTCATTGCCACGCCAGGTACTGTGTACCCCCGTACCTTCCAGCTCCCAGTACAAAATGGCAACTGCTAGCCTGAAAGATTTGCCAGGCAAGGACAGGGGAAGATGAGTTCCCCTGTCTACATAGTTTTGCTTCCTTTGCATGAAAATCTGAGCAAGACAGAGATTGCTGCCTACTCAGAAACCACCCCGGCACGGGCACGAAGCGTGGCAATGGTGAGCCCCCGAAAAACAGCCTCACGCCGCAAACATACCCTTTGACAGCCAGTGTGGAAATTTTGACAGATTGCTCTTTGAATCTGACTGGATTCCTAGTTCTATTCCCATCTAATCAAATGCAAAGTCAATAAAATTTCCAGTGGGTTAAGGAACCTACAGCCTAAAAAGTGTCTGTACCTGGAAGTACTTGTGAGTTGGTACAGGCCTGTTAGGTATCCACTGACACGGACCGTGTGGCTATTTGAGCCTATCATCAATGAACAGAAAAAAATACAATCTGCAACACTCCCTCAAGGACCAGTTCATTTGCTTTCTCATTTTTTGGCTCAACATTATGTATGAGCCCTTAACGTGGATCTGAAGGGTACAATTCCCTCAATGCACCAAACAAAGCAGCAGCCTCTAATTTTGAATTTCCCTGGAGCTGGGGAGAAAAAGGGTTTGTCAGAACTAATAATGGGTGAATCCCAAAATGGGCTGTGAAGAGAAATTGTCTAATCCTAGTCATTTCCCTTGACAACCAGCTCTACTTTTTCTGGGAGATTCTGCCTGGAAATATTTTATTCAATAACATATCTTTTCTATATGGACCTATATCAATAAAGTTCCACTCTTGGAGACCCATCTGAAGAATTGCAGCTCCACATGTCAACCATTAGACAGTCAAGCGTGGAAATGTTAATTTTGGCTTTGATGTATTTTCTATTTTTACTTTAATTTGAGGAAATCCCCAAATCAATCAGTTAGAAAGCACTTAACTGCAGGGGAAGCTGGAGGTTTTTAATGGAGAGGGCTTTAGTAACAAACGCTAAATCATCACAATAATAAAGAACCAAATAGCAACATCAGGGAACAAGTATGCAACGGGTTTCTTCGCAAAGCAGATCACTTCTCATCGCTGTGCAAGATGCATTAGCATCTTTAATATAATGTTAGGAAACAGAGTTTAGTTCTTTTAGGGAGGAGACCTAATCCATCAGAGAAAACATATGCTTTCCCATATGATTTAGCATCTGGGTCTCCGCGGTGTAACACACCATTGGAGTTAACAGTTAATGTCTTAGTTCCACCCGGCTACGAGCTATTACTTATTGCATTGTATTCCCACGGTGCCTTCTCTTTCCTGGAAGGTCTATACATCCACTGCTGTTCAAGAAGTGCCTACGCAGAGTACTTCGGTTTTAGATGGAAGCTCTCTTTGGACCAGGGAAAATAGCTCCTTAATTGAGTAACTGGGACTGCCTAGCTGTTTCAGTAATTAAGTCTCAGGCCACATGGTTGGCTGGACCTTTCCGAAACTGTGTTTATGCTGTAAAACAGTTCATGTGAGGCAAAATCTTCCACATTTGAGCATCTTGCCTTCAGGCTAATACCGTAATTATGTGAAAACCACACTGTATCCCTGAGGATGGATCTTTCCATTTACAGAGCAATTTTATTTATTTCACTTGAAAGAAAAAATAAAACATTGCTCTCTATTTAATGTATATTCAGTAATATGCTCAAGGCACAGTGTTTGGATGAAGTGAGGATACTTCCCTGTGAAACGTAAAGAAATACTTCTATTATAAACACTGAAATAGTCAGTTTTCTTAAGATATTTACTGAATTTCAGATGTGCTGAAAGTGGTGATAATCTGTTCTATGGTTTCTTAAATATATGTATTAGATTTGTGCCCATTAAAAGTACATTAACTGTAGATGAAGTGGTTCAACTAAACTGCCAAATCCAGCCCCAACCTGACGGTTAGATTTCAGTGAGACTCGCAGAGAGTAGAAGTAATTCCTTAATGTCGTGAAAGACACATTTGCTTTGCCTTAATTCCCCTTTCTTTAAGAGTAAGTCCATTCCTTTCCTCACTGCAGACTGCAGACAATGAATGTATCGATGGTGGCAAGGTCATTAAGCAGCCAGATAATTGGAAACAAATAATTATCGCGAAGCATTAAATACTTGGTAGAGATAACGGTAGGCCAGGTAAATAATTGCTTTTGAAGTAATTTGGTCTTTTTAAACAGTCACATGAAATATTAAAAGCTGGTTTAGGAAATATTTCATTTTCATAGAGTAAAACAAGAGAAATGGTAGTTTATGAAATTAATAAGCACTACTTAAGTTCCTTAAGGAAGACAAGACTTTAGCTGTTCTTACCTCAGCCTCTCTCAAGCAAAGGAGAAACAATACCAAAGACAGATGTCAGAATTTTTTCTAGGGAAAACAACTTTTCTCTCTATTTTATTTAGAAATCTATTTTTTTTATCTATAGTTTTATTTATAAGGCTACATATTTTATTTTTTCTAAAGTGTGCCTTTTTGCTGGGTACTTCATTTAGCTTTAAACAGTAATATTTTATATTCATGGGTATCATACTGTAAAAACATTGTTTGAATATACCTGAGAACATACCTTGATTTCGATTTCTCACGTATAAAAGATATTTGATGTGAAAAGATCTTCATGGCCTTATAAAAAAGTAATCAAGGCGCACAGGAATGTGGTACAAGGTTACCTGCTCCTGTTAGTGCAGTTATAAGAATCATGTGGCCTTTCCCCAACAAAAGCAAACTGCTATATGTTCATTTCACTCCTATGTCCAAGGTCAACGCATTATCCCATCTGTTATAAAAACTAACGGTTTTTCCAGTGAACAGTCAGTTTCTGTTTGCATTAAAGTTTGTTGTAAAAAAACCTTGGTGTAAAGAATAAGTCTTTTAATATATCTACCGTTGCTTAGACGGTTTCTGGATTTTATGTAATTACTGATACTTTCCAGAGGTAGAGTCAAGGAAAGGCATCTCAGGGCAGGTTAGAAGTTTCAAGCTTGGAAGGAAAAACACTAATCTGAAATTGCATTCAGTTAACCTCCTCTGCTGTTAGGATTCAAGGCACGTTGCATATTAACAACATCACCAGATACCTTTTAACAGAGGATATGATATGGGGATAAAAATAGGGGAATACTAAAACTAAGAACTACACCTTGTGGTGTAGCTTAGTTGTAATTTGGGGGAGGGGGTTCCCCCCTTTTGATCTGAGCTGTTTTATCTGAAAGGGCTCTACCACGTACACCAACATGCAGACGTGTTTTTTCTTTCCTACTGAAAACCACTCTGTTTTATCCTCTTTCATCGAAATTTCCTTTCTGATCTCTTTGTCAGAGACAGAGACTTCAAACAGTGATGGTGTGAGAGATGCATTATGCGTTTCAAGAGCACGATCTGATCCATAAACATATTTCCCTGCCAAGCCATTTCCCTGCAAATCATCATAGAATCATAGAATGGTTTAGGCTGGAAGGGACCTTGAAGATCATCTAGTCCAACCTCCCTGCCATAGGCAGGGACACCTCCCACTAGACCAGGTTCAGGATGTTGAACACTTGACTTCATTAGGTGTTGGTAATTGTTTCTCCTTTTATGTGCCAAGACTGGATGCCTAAAGTGTGATAACTGGAAATATGAAGGCAGTGAGTAGCTGTGCATAGTTTCCTTTCCCAACCTTTTGCTCCATCTCTGCTGCTGGGTCTGCAGAAACAAAGTATTGCAAACGGGTCACTCTGCAGCAGGCAGTTGTAATATTTCAGGAGCTATAGATGGCAAAAAACTGAACACTTTCATTTTCTCATTTGGAGTCTCTGCAAAATACGGGATAAAACAACCTCTTTTTCTTACATTTCTTCTTTCCTTCTACTCCCCATTCCCCACCTGCCACTCCCACAGAGAAAGTAAAAGGGCATAAAACTGTCAGCTATCAAGTGACCTGAGAACTTGGGGTGGGAGGGAGATTTCTAAATGAGGAAGGTGAAATCACTGAGTTTCTCCATAAAATCAAACAAAACAGCTGAACACATACAATGAAGTCACTGAAGCTCATGGATGAAAATGCTAAGGTCTTCTGTAGAGTACAGCTTGGTCCCACATAAAAGAACTAAAAACGAGTTCTTCTGCTCTGTTTTGGAGGTGCTCAATTCAGCCATCTCCCTATGAGCTGAGCATTTAGGTTCTCGTTATAGTTAACAGGCAACAGACTCTACAGTCAGTAGAGTCAATGGAAATATGGATGTGACTCATCCCAACAAGAGCATATTCTTTTGAGATTAATTTCACGCACTACGTGGACTCTCTCTCCATGTGTGCCAGGGAGCCCAGGCTGACATACACACTTGGGGTGGGACAAACCTATGCTGCAGATGCCTACATTTGAACACAACACTGAGGATTTACCTGCTTTGATGGGTACAGATCTTATCTGCTTGGGCGGCCTAAGAAATTGCCTCTTGTCTCTCACTATGGCTTTGCATTCATCTGCATCGCGACTGACGCTCTTTTTAAAATGACGCTAAAACCAGGAAATGCACAGAGATGTGAAGGTTTATTGGGCTGCACGCAGACTTTGACAACAAGAACCTTGGGTTTGATTCCCAATGCAGATGGGCTGAGGATCATGCCCGATTCACCTGCTCTCCCATGATCACTTTTGCATCCATCCTTCCTTGCTGTATTTGCACAGGACAGTCCTTAGGGCTGAAGTTGCCTTTTAGAAAGTGCAACCGCAACCCCGTAACACAACAGGGCTCTAATATCAGTGGAGAGTGCCAGCTGCTATCATCATAACAGCAAAAAGCTGTAGAGGGAAACAGGGGAGCTCTTATGTGTCTGCTACCAGGAATATAAAAATAGAGGGAAACAAGCAGAGAAACAGATGGTGGAAACAACAGACAGGATAAGTAGCATTAATCTAATACACTCTACAAGTATAAAAGTTGGGTTTCTAACGTAAACGAGTTCTTCCGCAGACAACTGAAACAGATTGGCACCTCCAGAAGGTGAATCTTTTCGCTGTAATACAGATAACTAAATCAGGGTACGGATTGCACGTGCTCCAGTAACAACTTACCTAAAATTCAGCCTGTATTCTTATCCCCCTCCAGTGCATCTTGGTCCTTTTTCCGAATGGAAGGGCTAAAATCTGTGTGGCTTTAGCCCGTCCTACAGGACAGCTGCGAACCTCAAAAGTTTCACTTGAAATTAAGACAGCTTTTGAATTCAGGAATTTTCTAACATGATCAGCTGGCATGTCAGACAACATGGCTATTTTTTTAGATACAAACCAGTTTATAATCCATGTTTTCTTCCTTAATAAAAATATGGTATTTCCCTACTGTTCATTTAAGAAAAAGCTTTTAAAACTCTCATTATGAAAAACCTCAAAAAGTTGCCACTGATTTTCCCCCTCTCTACCTTTATATTGCCTGTAAACCAGATGCAATAATAACTTCTGAGAAGCTGGAAAGAGCATATTTATCTCCCTGGGAAAGTTATGAGGATGACAGCTCAGTGCTTCAGCAGCGTCAGAGCTGTTACATTTCCATTCATTAACTTTCCCTTTTCCTATATAAAACCACATAATTGGGACTTCCCTTAGTAGAAACATTTAGTGCATCTTTAATGGGCAACTCAGGATCACAGCACTTTAAGCCTGAATCTAAGAGTTATTGAGAGCTTCCTGAGAGCTGCCAAATGCTGCATGTTCCCATAGACTCAGCGTCTTGCAGGATTAGAGTCTCGTAATATTTTTAGTGTTAATAACGTCAAATCCTCTGTAGTACTTTTGTAATCTATTTACAAAAATGTCATATGCAGAGCTTCTCCAAAATTATCTGACTATTCATTTTTTCAAGTACAGTTTCTCCAAGCCTAAAGTTTTCATAATGATGTCATTTTTTACCTCTTCTTCCAGATGAAGTTTCTGGTTAAAATGAATGAGAGAAATAAGTGCTAATTCCATACTGTTTCTGGTGAGGTTGAGAGTAAAAATTGCAATCTGAAGCAGACAAAGTTTTCATCATGGTGGTCTTGATCCACCAGTGCCCACTTAGTTAGAAATTTGGTAAGAAGCTCTGGATTTGTCAGATTTTTGGTTTCTCACCTATGAAATAATTTGTTAATTTGTTTGAGGTTCACCTGACCATACAGCCTTCAGAAGAAAAGAACGGGTCAGAGTTAGAGCACAACTCTATGGGACTCTGAGCTTTGTTATGTCATTCTGCCGTGATGTTGTGGTTTGGTCCAGACTGGCCATTGAGATGAATAAAAGATGATCAGAGAAAGACTTATCAGTTTAGAAGGAACTAAACTACTTTAATGAAATATTAATAATAAAATAAAAAAAAAAAAGAAAGATATACAATACAGTGATCCCTCAGCTTTTATACTGAGCATGAGGCAGATGGGATGGAATACCCCGTTGGTCAGTTTGGGTCACCTGTCCTGCCCATTCCTCCCCACAGGTGGGACCTCTCTACGCTTTTCTGCTTCTGACCCTCCAATGGGTCAAATAACAAAGTTATCTGGTCTGGAGTGTTATAGCAATAAGTATAAGCAGGAGCCTCTCTGCATACCATTCATGGGCATCAACTATGAAGATAGGTCTGATCACTCTGAAAGTGAACAGTTTCTGCACAATAAGCTGTTAATGTCAGTAGTTAGAAGAGGCTCAGCTGCAAAGTAAAATTACTGAAAAGAAAATTGGTCCTGTTTGTTTTACCTCAAACTGGGACACATGGGTTTGATGCACAACTCAGGGTCTCAAAGTTCAGCACCCATAAATGAAGAACACATAAGGAATAAAAAGAAAAACATATAAGGAATAGGTATCACAGAAGAATCAACTTGCCATGATCACAAGCAAAAAATAACCCGTCCAGAAAAAAACAATCAAACACAATTTGCCTTAGAGAGGAAGCCACTCTCTGATTTCCCATGGTTCCTTTCCTAATACACTTTACCTCCCTCAAAGGCTGCAGTGAGTCCCACAGACACAGCCTCCCCCTTACGTGATCCTGCTATATCCCCAGAACAAGGTGGGAATTTTTCACATAATAAAACGTGATACCATGATGCTTGAGAAATGTTGCTCTGTGTGCTTGACACTGTAACCCTAAAAATATTTAAATTTGCTCCTCCTACAATAAAACAGGTAGAACTGAAACAAATCCCTCAACGTGCCTGTTACTAAAAACTCTTCCAGACTGATCTTTCCTTGAGAAAATTGTTTCTTTGCAACTATGTTCTCAGTCACTGCATGAGCATTGAGCCAAGCAAGGCTGAAAATATGTTTGTTCTCTGCTTCTAAAAGTAATCAGCCAAATTCAAAACTCAGACACTTTAATATGATATTTTGTTTTATTTATGTTTGCTGTAGCTCCCGGTAGTCAGACCCATCAGACATCCCCGGATACACCTTGTTGTGATAAACCACCACATACAACAGGCCAACACAAGGGTGTTAAGCAAAGGACTATCACTATGGTCAGCTTAAGTTCCTGTTACCTGAACTGAGGAAGCTCTCTTAATTAGGGTATGTGGTACATCTTTAACCGTTTAAATACCAAAGAAAGGAACGCAGACAAAGGAAGCCCCTTGCCATGCCTGTAGAACGTACAAATATATTATTTTCCTCCTATATTTAGTTATTTTATTGACTTAGCTACTTGGCTTCATGTATCCCTACTCTTCTTCTCTATTTCCACCTGCAGATCCAGAGGCAGGTAGGAGAGGGCAGCAGACACTCCTGGACAGGACACAGACTGACGTGAAAGAAGGCGCTTTTATTTTAACTCCCCCTCTCTCACTATATGGAACAGTCATGAAAAGTGGTTGTGTCTATGAAAGTCTGGACTATGTTTTCTTTCAAGTTTTCTGACGCACTATTCAGCATCTCCCAGAGGCTGACACGCTGAACTTGGTGTTTGCCGCTGTTCATGGAGTACTTGAAAATTACTACGGAAAGCGGGTTAGAAACATCTGGTCACACATTCCCCAGGATCTTCAAAGGATCAGGGATCCGCTTCTGCAAAGACAGACAAGTAAGGGAGTAGTAAATCCAGAAGCAGATTCATGTCAAAATTGAATGTGAGGAGGGACCTTGCTGTACTCAGCTCGTGTGGCATTTAGGGTAACAGTCCACATTAACTCAACTCCAGCTGTTCTGATCTTTAGCTGACAACCCCACCTAATTCTGGGTATGCAGTCATAGAATCATAGAATTGCTGAGGTTGGAAGGGGCCTTTAAGATAATCAAGTCCAACCATTAACCTACCCTGACAAAACCACTTCTAAACCACGTCCCCAAGTACCACATCTACCCTTTTTTTAAACACCTCCAGGGATGGTGAATCCACCCCCTCCCTGGGCAGCCTGTTCCAATGTTTAATAACCCTTTCAGTGAAAAAATGTTTCCTAATATCCGATCTAAACCTCCCCTGACATAACTTGAACCCATTTCCTCTCGTCCTATCACTTGTCACCAGGGAAAAGAGACTGACTCCCACCTGGCTACACCCTCCTTTCAGGTAGTTGTAGAGGGTGATAAGATCTCCCTTCAGCCTTCTTTTCTCCAGGCTGAACAACTCTAGTTCCCTCAGCCGCTCCTCATAACACTTGTCCTCCAGACCCCTCACCAGCTCCGTTGCCCTTCTCTGGACACGCTCCAACACCTCAGTGTCTTTCTTGTAGTGAGGGACCCAAAACTGAACACAGTACTCAAGGTGGGGCCTCACCAGTGCCGAGTACACAGTGCAGACCTAGGAATATCAACATGAGAATAAACAAAATTCAGAAAAAGTTTCTAAACTCTGGAGCAGTAAAATTCTAGGACAGCCTCTGATCAGAGGCATGGCGGAAAGAGATCTGACTGCCTTGAGACAGAACATGAAGAGCTGTCAACAGGGTCATACGAGGTAGTTGTCTGCAATAATTGGGTCTCAATTTGATGACACTGGCAATTTCTCCAGCCTTATGCTCCTCGTTAAGGCTGAGTCCCATGAAGGGCACATGATGAAGAAGACTGGAAATGTTTTAAATGAGAAATTAATGATTTTATGATCAGGCTTGATTCCACATTTTGATGTGACTGAGGTACTGGTGACATTTGAGATAGTTCAGGAAAAAAAAAAAAACACAAGATGGTTATTAATAGCTGTTTCTTTAGTCTACACACAGCAAAAAGCAATAATATTTTTGAAATGATGTGTGCTTCAAAGACCAGATGTCTTCTGTTGCATTAGTGCAGTAAATTTAAGTTTGTTTGTTTATAGAGGTCAATCTATCTTTAGACACATAATGGAGGAACCACAAATGGGAAGCAAATCATCCTGTCCTCCCTTTCCAGTTTTTGGAGAGAGGAAGGCACAGCAACAGGATGAGTCTGTTCACTGTAAAATTGGGTTTATTGTCCAGAGACTCGAAAAAATACTAACTGAAACATAGCCATCCCAAACTACCTAAAAGAACCATGGCCAAAAGATTACTTTTTTACTACTATTATTTTCCAATTAAATAAGACTTGTGTCAGTTAATAATTTTAATATTGGGACTACTAGGTTTTATCTCTAACTTTCTGAGGCAAATTCTTTGCTCTAATAAGCATCGCACCGGCCTTATTGGTTCAGAGTTCTGAGGACCCAGGAAGGCACAGGTCTTGGGATTACTTTTTACCATTAAAACCAGGAGTGCATTACTGTTGAAGTTTGCAGACAGGGACACTACTTAGAGCATGAAAAGCCTCAAATTAAAAATAATTTCTAATTTCTTGGTTTGGAATCTGTGATATTTTGTTTACTATAAATCCGAAAACAACCACCAAACTCACTTTGGTTAGCCGGTGTTTTTTATCATTGACCAAGAGAAAAGTGATCAAGAAAAAAAAAATAAATTACATAATGTTTCCAGGAATAATGTAGTAGAACCCATGTTTCTTGCTTCTCTAAGAGGACCCACAGTGCTGGCTGATAAGTCTTCATGGGGCTAAAAACTAAAATACATTGAAACTTTGGCACAGTGGGTCACATTTTTATTCATATTTCCCCTTACCTTGTCCATGCCACATATCAGTCTCGCTACAGTACCGTGGCTCTTGCAGATTGTCACTTTGTTACCACACTTATTTGCTCTTTTACTGTGTTCTGGCTGCATTTAAATTACTGCTGGATAAAATATTTTGTGCTGCTCTCAGCCTCATACAGCTAAATACCATTCTTGAAAATGTTCTGTCTTATTTTGCTTTTTATGGTTCCAGACAAGGTGAAAGATGAGCTTATTTCCTCGGGTTTAATAGTAATATTAATAATGAGAATAATTCGCTGAGTTTTGATTTGAGATGTTTTAAAGCTATTTGAAGTTATTCATTACACTTCCTACCAACTTTGCGGGTAAGATTAGCTTTATTTTGGAGATAGGAAGGTTGAAAGGCAAAGAAGTTCAGTGTTTGACCAAGAGTCTCCTTCACAAAAAGGGGTTAGCATATCTAATACCCAATATCTAATATTGCTACTCTAGACACAGAGATGTCTGTCTGGTGATTCATTCACATGGTAGTATGAACAACTTTGATCACCAGAAGCTAGGGTGAACCTTCTGTCAGAAGGTATTAGAAATTTCTTGCCTTGTTTTCGGCAGGAGAGATCAACTATGGAGAATACAGGATGTCAGGTTTCTGACCTCATCCACATTTTTTTTTTTTTTTTTTAAAGCTGGGCTATATGAATCTGGTGAAAAAATTACTGAGAAGCTTTGCATTTGGGTTTTCATTTCCATTTGATGCTACTCTTTGCGTCTTAAGCTGACTATTTTTGGCATCAAAAGCATGCACTATACTCCATTCTCCATAGCAAGTTCAGGGCTGCCTGACAGTCCTATTTTGGGGGCAAATATTGGCAGAGTAAAGACAAAAATTTGGGAAAATATGGGAACACTTACCAACACATAGAAGAAGAGAAACATATTGATCACATTGTGGTGGCTCTTCTAGTCCCTTTATTTAAACAGAGTGTGTCATTCCACATTGTGAAGTAACAAATGTTCACAAAAGAAGGTAACATAAAACATATAAAAATTTTTAAGATATATACAAATGAGATAATTTTAATAACCACTTGTATGCTTTAAATGAAACAAAACTCTTTATAAAAGTAGAGTATTTAGTACAAGGATCAAGACAAAAAATTTTCCTTTTGTAGGTGTCCAAGCTACAGCTACTCTAAACTAAGCAGCTATTTTCCACTTTAGGGTTAGTTTGGCTTTTTCTGCAACTCAGAGATTTTCTGTGGGCTGTGGAGGGAATTCTGCCAGCTGTCCAGGTAACAGCTAATCGTGCATCCAGTATATTAAAGGCAGGCAGCTCAAAGATTTCTGCTCCAGATCTACAGCCCAGATATGAGAGTGATATGAGGTCACAGTTTCACCTGTGACCTTAGTGTGTGGAGCCTCTTTGTTGGTGTATTGCGATATTTCTCAATAGCCCCAGACTATTATATATACTGAAGAATATAATATCCATTTGACATTTCGAGGAGAATTTAAGCACGGTAAACTGCAAATACCTGTGTTTGGCTAGGAGACCACATTTAGTGATGCTGTATTTGCAAAGACTGCAGGAAAGTTTTCTTTGCATGGGAAAAAATAAATAATAATAAAAAAATCTTAATGTCTCATTTACGTCCGCTGACCAGAAAAATCTCAGTGGTACAATTCCACGTTGCTCTCAGTCAGACATCTGACTTGATTAACTTCCTGATCTGTAAAACTGCCACTTCTGGATCCGCCTAAGAAGTTTCTCATCCAAACACAGCCCCACTTCAAGCCCTCCTAGGTCGGCCAAGGTCACAAAAGCATGAAAAAAACCCAAAAACTCCTGAATCCCTGAATCCTAAGAAACATCTTATCCTGTTCTGATTCACTTCGTCTATGTTACTGCATTAAAACTCCCTCTGCTCTCTCTTCTTGCTACAGTGAGCAAAGGGGTTAAGAAGCTAAGCAAAATGAATATGTAGTTTCTTCACAGGGCTGTAATGGAAATTTCAAAGTAATGTGATCAGATATGTTCCAATATACCCTAAAACCACTACTGCCATAACCCTGATGAGTGAACACATTGAAATTCGAGGCTAAATTGTGTGACTAATTCTGAGTTTATTGAAATGAACAAGGACAAACGAGGTGCTACTTTCTCTCCCAGATACACAATCAATTTTATAAGGGCTGCAGCACCTTTACCATCAGGTTTTAAGGCAGTAAATTACAACAGAGATTAGACTTTTCACTTTGGCTATGGCTACTGTTAGACATAGACACCTTGACTGCTTGTGTATATATTAAAAAAAGGAAGCAAGCATTTGCATTTCAACATGGTTTGCTATTCTATAAAAACCAGAAACAGTCTGAGGTTTTGGCACCAGGACACTCTTTGGCACATTTCTAGATATGTTTCCTATCTTTTTATATCAAAGTTTACTTTTTATCTGCCTGTTTCTTGACCTCACATAACCAGCTCGCATAACCTGGCTAAAACATTGGGAAATGCTTTAGACAAGAATATTCTTTAGCCTGGAGGGCAAGCCATCCTCGTAGGGTGTTAGAGAGATGGCTTGAAACACCCAAAGCCAAGGAGGTCCTAAAAGTCATGCCTCCTGCTTCCTGAGTGAGTATGCAACACACGCTGCTGGGTTATTATGGTAAAGGTATGCATTGCCACTTACTTCTGAAGAGAGCCAGTCTTGCACCAGTAGGTTCTGATTTAACAAGCAGTTCAAGGTGGGCTCAGTCCTACGTGAATTTAAGTCATCAGTAGGTCCCTTTACTCTCACTAACAAGGTACAAGCTTAAAAAGACTGAGTCTACAGATGGAGGCCTTCTATCCATTTCTTGAAATTATGGGGAGCTTGCTTTAAAATAATTCCCCTCCCCCCAACTTTATTTGGAGGATTTCATCTAAAATACATGCAAAATTATGTTTAAATAAGGAAGGCTAGAAATTTTCAGATCTTCCTGACTTCCGTATTTAAAGGCTGGTGACCCAAACGATCTCTTCAATTACTGGCTCCCTTTTCCGCATGCAGATCCAACTATCAGAATTAAGCCCACTTAGTTTCACTAAGACTCTTGGTGTTGCTGTACCTCCAATAATAACAACAGCAAAAGTCAGTAATACTGAAAGGGACAAAATTTGCCTCTCCAGATTCAGAAGGAGTCTTTTTTTAAATCTGCCTTATGCAGTGAGTATAGCAGTAAAGAGAAGAAGTATTAATGTGAAAGTTAAGGCTTAGGAAAAGGATTGGAAGGGAACGGCTGAGACCTGGTGAGTCTTTCTTATGACTCACTTGTAAATGTCCACTGCAGGGTTAGTGGAAATGTTCCCTAGGCTCATTTAATGCTAATCTAGAGCTCTGCTGACTGTAAATAGGAGCTTAGACCCATGCGGACACCTCCATAGAGGCATGTACCTTTATCCATCTCAATCAAAAGCAGAATCTCAGTATCACATACCTCCCGTGGCAATGAGACTCCACAGTGTTTATTATCAACTGGGTGTTGTTAGCAAATATAAACATCCTGGTGGGTTACTTAAAATTTCAGCTTTGATACCCTTTGTCTGATGTCTCAACAACAGGTCGTTCTTATTACATCAGGTTATATATCTCATGGAAAACTGAAATTCCTTAAAGACTAATTTATTTAAAATATATAGGACCAGGACCATGCAAGAATCAGATTCAGGAACTGTTCAGAGCATCTCCTCATGTTTTAGTTCATTAAGATGAGTTTTGCCCGGAAAAGCTTACGGTTACAAGCCCTGAAGCAGCAAGCATCTTTTGACACAAACACCTTTTGGTACCTCCATGTCCAAAAAATCCAGAAGTCATGCACTTTTGAAGGCCCCAGTAAAGAAAAAAAAAAAAAAAAAAAAAAAGACAACTTGGTAGCAGACTCGAACCATGAAAACCCTCATTAGACATTGATTTGGAGGACACATTGAAAGGAACTGCTCTTCTCCCTTGCCTGAAGCCGGAATGTTTTGAATATGTTTGTTCTAGAGCAGTAGGTCATGATTTTCATTTGATAATCATTCTCAGAAAAGAAATAATTTTCAGGTTCCAACTAGAGATTACAAGAAAAACACCGTACTGGAACAGGTCTTCCAGAGAGACAGAGATATCTTACCCATGGAGGATTTTAGGATTTGGTAAGGCAAAATAATAGCTGATCTGATCTACAGATCAGATGTTGGCCACAGTACTGTGACGTGCAGGAGGTTGGACTGGACACCTCTAGAGAAAAGAGAGTTTGTATCTCTTCACTTTACTGTGTTACTGCTGTTAGTATTACTGGACCGTTAGGGAAACGTAAGTTGGGATAAGGGTAGACAATGACAGAGCTGGTCCCTGCTTTTGTTTAAGTTATAACACTACTCATTATAGACAAAAAATAAGGAATGTGCTGACGAGACTAGAAAATGATGAGATGATACCAATCTGTGGCACACCAACAACTATTTTGTTTTCTTTCTGAATGGTCATCACCGCGGATGAAACAAAAATAAGACCTGAAGGTAAATAAGGAAGCAGGTTTCCATGGATCCCTCCTCCACTACATCGGACAGCTCTGGTGAGCACGTGAAATATCCAAATCTGCTAAGAGAGGCTGAGATTGCATCCCAGGATAACAAAAATATTGGGAATAGCCTCTGGGAGCCTTTCAAAGTAACAGATAAGAAGCGAGCCAGAATAGGTTTGACAAATGACAGTCAAAATGACAGGCTGGGGCAACGACACTCACAGGAATGAGGCAAGATTTGATTCCTCAAGCCCACCAACAGAGCACTTGCGAGGAAAAGGTAAAGGGACTAAATTAAATTGGAGTGAATAGGTATGATCTTTTTTTGCTATCTCCTGCTATGGAGTGGGAGAAGCTGCAAAACCAAAGAGACGGGATGTACCCAAAGATGACCTTGAAGAAGCACAAGGATTGGGGACAAAATGTGTGCTGACTTCAAAAATGTCATGTTACAGCCGCAGCCGCCATCACATGGGTAGCACGTAGGCTGAGGATTGTGAAAGAAGCTTACATTGTTGCTGCGTGCTGTGTATCTGTTTTTAGATAGAGCAATTCAATTTCCGCACTTGTCAATCCAGTGTTGTTCACCAGCTTCTAACCACACACACATAAATGCAGTGTAACCATTTTTCAAAAGATGTTACATGTAAACCTGTCAGAAGGAGTTTTGATATCTCTGATTTTTAAGCACACTTTGCATTTTTTAACGCAATAAATAAATACAACAAAGCTGACTGCAAAAACTGTAATTAAGAGAAAAACTTCAATAAGACTTGATAAAAAGAATGAATACAAAAGATGCCTGGAAATGTCTGTCATGTGTATATCGTAGCTAGGTTCTTCCAGAAATATAACACAAGATAACAGCAGCTTAATTCTCAATTGCTAGCGCATACACTACACTTCTGAGATGAGATGTCCTCCCTAGCTGGTGTGTCTGAGTGCACAATATATCCTCAAAGAGGACAGGAGTTTCTTTCAGTTGTCCCAAGCCTGTCCTCTGTGTATGAAAGAAGGTGGAAAACGGTGGGCAGTAAAATCTATCCCGTCTTCAACTTGCAGCAGAAGAGGTATCAGATATTAGAGTGAAGCTGTGGTGTACTTAACCCAGGGAGCACGTTGAATAGACGATACTGAACTCAGTTGCAGCAACAGTTGTCGGAAAAGACTCATGGAAAGCTCATCTGGCCTTGGCTGCTGGCTGAACTTCATGCCTTTTGAGCCCTGGTTTCAACAACTTTCTGGTCATCTTCAGTGGGTTAAAGCTTCTAATTGTTGAAACAAAAAGAGGAGTCGTTACATTAAGTCTGCTTTACTTGGGGTTACCATTCTAATCAAAGGCATAATTAAGTAAATTCATTCAAATGGGGATAAGTGCTCATGAGAACTGAATACTTTCTACTCTCAATAAATCCATGTGTATGCCTAAAATCCCACTCTGATATAGAACCTCAGTTACCAATTGCAGAAACATCGAACTTTATACTGGGGAGTTGCTCTGAACTCTTTCCCTCTGTCCAAAATGCCATACTTCTTCGACAGATGTACTCCTAACCTCTGACAGACACAGCTTGTTTTTAGGAACATCTACATCCTTCCCAACCAAGATCTACACAGATAACCTGATAGGAGTAATATTGTCGATCTACTGATCACATTCACATGGACGTGATACAATCAGGAGTGGCTCATGGTGATGTCAAGTCCAATCATGCAAGTCCCTATGGTCTTAGACCTTAAGGACTGGAGACTGCTTCAGTCTAAATGTTCTACGTTTGTTCATTTTACTCCATGGAAAATGAACGATATGCCAGGATACATGGGGAAATCTCTCATACAATTTGCAAATTGCAGTTAGGTTTTCCAGGTTTCATGGCCTTTCTGAAAGTTGAGTCTGGATTATATATGTGCTTGAAAGTTGTGTAGCACTAGCCTGGTGTCCCTGATGGTGTTTGTACCTTGAAAGTAATAAGAGGTATTTATTTCAAGCAGTTTGTGGCAGGGTAATGAGAGGCTAGGGAGCACAAAATTCAATTATGTGAAGTGTGTTATGTATGTGTGTTTTCATGATTTGTATTGATTCACGTGCATGACAGATTGGTTATAAATTGGGTAATATATTGGCTTGTAAATGAAATATATTGGATTGCAGGAGCATATTAGGTGGTGTATTGAATTCTCAGGGCCACTATGCCATTTTATCTGTGGGTGTAAAGAATCTCTGTTATCGTGTGTGTGTGGCTGGTGTAATTGCTTTACAGGGGTGATACCTGGGTCATTTATGGAAATATATTGGCACCACAATATGTCAGGTCACTGAGTGCCCTTGCCATCGTTGAAGTGAAAGGATGAGTCCGTCTCTCAGAGAGTGAAGAGTCTCCTCCCAAGCCCATGGTCTCATCTAGCACAGCCTTGTCCACATCACAAGGAAAACGTCTGCTGGTGTATAGGTTGCCATATCAAGTTTCTTTCAGGTCTAAAACTGGATCATTGTCTTTTTTAATAGCATCAAAGCCACCACTGCAAAAACAAGCACAGAAACAAAGAAAAGCAAGCAAACAATAAACAAATCCCCAAAAATACCCAAAACCCAAAAAACTTTCTTATGCAGTCACTGAGTGTAGTACTACCCAGACATCCTTCTGAAAAGAAAATGCAAAGGAACAAATTCTAATAAGGAATGGGTAGGAAGTGGAGAATTTTGAAGGTGTAAATGTAGAAAAAAATGTTACTTTCCTTTTGCAAAAATATCTCTTATAATCTGCAGATAGATTAAGACAATTTGTCTCCTTGCACTGATGTTTTTGGCTGGCAATAATGTGAAGGCAAATGGTAAAAAGTTTGCTTCTTCTAAAGTGGGAAGTGGAAAGAAGATTTATTTCACCTTATTATTTGCACTACTTCTTCTAGTTTCAAAAGTATTTCAATAATCTTTATAGAGCTCAATTATACCATAGCCAATTGATATGAGTAATTTCAGTACTTTTTAATATGCTGTTTAAAATCTCCAGTGTAAAATAGTCTTACTGTATGGCATAAAATATATAGCAATCTCTTTTAATGTAACTAAGTTCTGGCTTCATTTTGTGGCTAAAATGTAGAATGGATAAAGATTGAATTTGTATTAGTCTATAGAGATGTTTACCTCGTTTCAGCTGAAGTTCTGTCAGTATTTCCACTTCTAATTTGACAATGAGGTATTGCACTGATCTGTATTTACTTATGTTTCAAGGAATAATTATTTCTCCTGTTCTCAGGTTTTGGCTGTTCTTGGCTGTGTGAAATTCTGTGCTTTGTGCTGTGCTGGAGGTTAGGTATATTCATCAAAGTACCTCCTCTTCGCTTTAGCTTCTGAGGATCAGGTATTCAGTTAACCGATAACACAGCTACAGTAGTGTGTGAGTGGTAATTATGAATCTACTTTCCTTATGGCACGTAATTGAGCTGGAGATTTACCACCTCTAAATTATTCCGTGGCACTCAAATTTTGGCATCAGTATTTACCTATCTGATATCTCCTTTGGCATTTCATCTTTTAGACAAGCTTCTGTGGAAGAATGTCAGTGGAGGCAACACGTTGTGCTAGGAGGTGTTTCTTGTACCAACCAGATGTATTCGTGAATTTCCAAATATGTGGCGATGAACACTTTACAACATTTTTTTCATAACAGTTGTGAAACAGTCGTAGTGTGAGGTGATGGAGTATAATTTTTCCCCTGTGGAGAAAGTACTGAATCTAGGTCTCAAGAGATGAAGACTTCCATAAATGAAGGGAAAGTCTCCAAAAAATTACAAGGTAATTACAGGGCTGGTTGTAAAGATGTTTGGGTAAAATAGTATGTTCATACTGCACTGAATAGTACCTTGTAAAGGTGTTAGTTTCCAAAATAATTCAAAAATTTCAAGGCTGCTTGAACACTTTTGATTAGCCATGATTATATGACTATTCCCCTTCTGGTGTTCTTGGAGTCCCATGACCCAGGTCTTCTGTGTACCACAGTCTGAGGCGCTGGATGCTGTTTGCATTGGGTTCCCCTGCTGTGTAGATCTACCACCAGACACTGTGCATATCAAGTCTCTAAAGATGAAAGAAGCTTTGAAATGTGTGAGCAGAGAGTGGTAATTTTTTGTCTCCTGTCTTCAGTACTGTCACTCTTTTGAACTGTCATCCACGCGCGTTATGAACCTGCAGTATACAACCCCTGAGAAAGACAACCTGTCAACACACGATTCTTGTGGCTGCACCACAAGCTGATGCCAGACCCTGAGGACGCGTGCTTCTCTCCTGAGTCATCTGGACAAAAGAAAGCAACAATCGTAATTAAATAGCAACCCGCAGCAGTGGTGTGTAACTTGAGCAGCAGGCTCAAGTACGCTTAGCAGTCCAATGCTTTCTGAAATGAGATTTCTTCAGACTAACAATATTTTCACAGGCAAGCAGGAGGAAGATGGACAGCCTGATGTTTTGCAGCAAATTAAAAGCCAAGCAGTCTTTAGGGTGGGAATATTCACCTGCATAAAGACGGTGAAAGGAAATGTCCGTAGTACTGTTATTTTGTCTGAGACCACTAGCTAAGTTACATTTTATATGACTGATAAGATATTCTCAAAGATTTTCCTGCCAGACCACCAGGACTGGTGAAAAATAATAGGAAAAAACCACAATAATAGGAAAAAAACACAAGGCTGGAGGATGGAGGCAGCGTTGATAAGTAAATCTTGTCACCATATCTTCCCTTTGCACCTGCCTTGCCCCTCTGATCTGCCTGCTTTGCATCTGGTCAAGGTGCACTATAGCATGAAATCTTCCAGCTGACAACTCTTCTCTTTTCACTCGTGTTCTTCAGAGTTCATTATAGCATTATTTGACATTTTTCCACTATAAAAGTACCTGTCCCATCATTAAGCCCCAGCTGCCCTGAGCCACACTGTGAGCTGTAGGATGTCGAGTGGCTTTGTGGGTGGAGGTGGATAATTTGCTTACATTGCTAAATACATACTTCAAAATTTCCTAATCTATGAAATTCTTCTCCCAGAAGTTAAATAACAAACACATTTCCAAAAAGGCTTGGAGAATTTAAAAATTGTAATTTTTCTAATGTGCTCCCAAAGGCAAAATTACTCATTTGTGGTTTGTTTTTTTTTTTTTTTTTTAAACTCTGTATTTTTATCATAAGTAATTTCTGAGTTCCTGCTTACCTGCAGCGTTCAATTGCCTTCATTCTCTGTGAAAGCATGTTCTTTAAAAGTGAAAACCAGACTTCATACCCTAAATACAAATGAATCTGGTAGATGTAAGATATTAGGAAATTTTGACATGTTGGTGTCATCGAGTGTTCGTGTGAAAGGGCTTCTGTATCCTCGTAATGTATTTCTGAATGTTTCAGGCTAGAAACTGAGAAATGTCATAAGTTAAAAGCAGCATCATAGCTTGTGACTCACACACTACAAAAGGTAAGCCAGTATCAGTGTACTTTCCTCAAGTGATTCCTAACAATGTTTGTGAAGGGGGTGGATAATGCTGGCAGTAAAAAGCTGTTTTATCTCTCCATCACCGTTTGCCAGAGTAAGACGAAGTGCATGTTTTAATTTGCAGGTTACTTTGGTGGAGAGGCAGCTTTTCAATTTAGCTCTAACCATGCAGCAGGGAGTTTCACTGAACTTCTCTCCGACATCTCTTGTACCTCATAGGAATGAAGAAGATTATTATTATGGAGGTGGCCACTCTGCTGGACTGATGTCCTGGGGAAGCACAGGTGAGAAGTCATGTGTTGCAAATAATGTACAGGCTATAATCTCAACCTGCATCTTTCTGGACTTGTTTTCTGAGTTCATGAGCTTTTGTTGGACTACATTTTCTATATCTGAGCGAAAGAAGAGAACTCCAATGAGTGAAGTAATCTCAAAACATTTATCCGGTTTCCTGGTCCTATCCTTTTTCTTTCACTTCTTAATCCTGGCAAACACGGTGCCCCACAGCCAAAACATTTAATAAGAACGAAAAAATAAAGGTGATAGGCTTGTTGAAGTAACAACGTCAAGGGCAGCTGGGATTCCTGTTGTGTAATTGAGCTTAGAAGTTGATATCTTTCTAGACTGTCCTTATAGACGATGGGGAGAACTGGACTTCTCTAGGAAGTGACATATCCCCTAATTTAGAATCTTTTTTGGGGGTCTGGAGATGGTGTCCTTCAGAGGTGGATTTCTCTCTCACCATTAACAAGACAGGAAGACAAAATAATTAGCACAAAACAGCCACCTGAGCTTAACTTGAGTTAAAATCTCATGACCAGCCATGCACTCATTCAATAACGTCCTGAAAGACTAAATATCTAATGAATAAGGCTGAGAGGAAACCGGTATGTTTTGTGTCATTTTATGCTCCATAAAAGGTTAACCTGTTAAAAAAACAAACAAACAAAAAAACCCACAACCCAAACGTAAAGGCAGTTGGATTTTTTTAAAATAGTTTAACTACATTTTATATCAAAGTTTTGTTTTGGTGACTTTTTCTTTCTAAATTTGCTGGTGAAGTACAAAACATATGTTAATAATGACCATGAAAATGGCTGCATAGGGTTGTATATTCTGTCCTTTATGTCTTTTTCTGCAGAATTCTCCTTCTGTAAGACTTCAGGCAAACCTTTTTCTCACTTCCCTTTAATTTTAAGTCTCTTATGTTTGGGGTCCTTCCTGATACAAAGAATGGATCCAATTTTTCAAAGGGACAAATCTGATTCTAGGCAACCCAAAGCAAATCAGAGATCATATCTGAAAAGATCCAAAGATATTACTTTCTTAGGGCAGTTGACACACTGAGAAGTGTACTGTCATTGTAACTTCTCCTGCAGGCTCTGGGTCATCCTGCAGAACCTCATCTGCTCTAACTCAGTGGAGAGGTATTCACTGGCCTTCTAGATTGCTTGTGAAGAACAGCAAGACTGAAAGGAATGCTGTTTCAAAGAGGAATCTCAAATATGAGCAAAGCTACAGTTAGGTGTTTGCCGTGGTTTAGGCTGAATCAGCCACTGGGGACGTGGGGCACCCCAGATGGAACCGACAGATCCTCTGCTCTACCCCTCTTCAAAGAGAGAACAGAGGAGAGAAAAAGAGACTTATGAGTTTAGAAGGAACTAAACTACTTTAATGAAATATTAATATCAACATAAAAACAAAATAATGAAATATATACAAAACTGTATCAAGCTCCCAGGATGATGATCACATCACCGGCTGGCACTGGGGAAGTCCCAGACTGGACTCAGTGATAGACTGGAACTGGATTCCAGATCTGGATTCAGGATCGGGATCACAGGCAGACAAACAGACAGAGTCCTCCTCAGACATCGGCCATTGAAGAAAGAGGGTTGACCCTTTGATCCCTCAGCTTTTATACTGAGCATGAGGCAGATGGGATGGAATACCCTGTTGGTCAGTATTGGGTCACCTGTCCCGTCCACTCCTCCTCCTCTACACTTTTCCGCTTCTGACCCTCCAACGGGTCAAATAACAAAGTTATCTGGCCTGGGGTGTTATAGCAATAAGTATAAGCAGGACCTTCTCTGCATACCATGGCTTGGTATCAACTATAAACATAGGTCTTATCACTCTGAGGGAGAGCAGTGTCTGCAAAGCATGCTGCTAATTTCAACAGTTAGAGAATCATCGAATCATAAAATCATAGGATGGTTTAGGTTGGAAAGGACCTTGAAGACCATCAAGTTCCAACCCCCCTGCCATAGGCAGGGACACCTCCCACCAGACCAGGTTGCCCAAGGCCATGTCCAGCCTGGCCTTGAACACCTCCAGGGATGGGGCCTCAACAACCTCTCTGGGCAACCTGTCCCAGTGCCTCACCACCCTCAAAGTGAAAAACTTCTTCCCAATGTTCAATCTGAACCTGCCTTCTTCCAGTTTAAAGTCATTCACTCTCATCCTGTTGCTACATGCCCTAGTAAAAAGTCCTTCCCCAGCTCTCCTGTAGGCCCCCTTTAGGTACTGGAAGGCTGCAATAAGATCTCCCCAGAGCCTTCTCTTCTCCAGGCTGAACAGCCCCAACTCGCTCAGCCTCTCCTCATAGGAGAGGTGCTCCAGCCCTTGAATCATTCTCGTGACTCTCCTCTGGACACACTCCAGCAGGTCCATGTCCTTCTGTTGGGGACTCCAGAGCTGGATGCAGTACTAAGGCCTAGCTAAGAAGCAACATTACTGAAAAAAATTGGTTCTGTTTTACCTCAAACCAGGACAGTGTTACTACCACAGAAAAAGCACCATTGCTGTGCATATTAGCTCATCCTGCAGAGTTTTGCATGACTTTAATGCCATCTGGAAGTTTCAGAGAAACTCAAAGGAACACTGCTTTATAGGAGGAATGAAAACGTATCAATTTTCACTCAACTGATTCACACAGACTCAGCACCATATATTCACCTCCCGTTTCACGGTATAACAGTGCCCTTCTGAATCTTTCTCTGCTCATGGTGAGATACAGCGTTGGAAGTTAATATTATCTTGCATTGCATGTTGTTTCATGTACAGCGTATTCTTAGCAATTACTTTGGACTCTAATTGAGCTGAGCTAAATAATGATGTGTTAACTCGGTTTGTTTGCTATGACTCAAAGATACACAAAAGATAACCCAGTTAGGGGTTAAGGTGCCTGTGCTAATTGTTTTCCAGAGCAATACATCTTTCAATCGCTTTTTCCATTATCCAGGTAGATTAACTCCATTGTCTTTGAAAACAGTTGACACTACTCTTCGTTCTTCTATCATCTCATTTTAATAACAGTGTAGATACAACAAGAGGTAATTAAATCAACAAAGGGGATAAATTCTGCCTGCTGTGCAAGCAAAAATGAAAAATCCAAAGTGATTTAGTCAATAGTACTATGAGCTTAATCATATCACAAGATACAATAATAGGAATATTATCCAGTTTTGTTTGTAATTTATTTTGCCCAAGTTTTCAGGTGCGGACAATGGTTGCCCATAAGTACCAAACAACAGTAACTGATAAACCAAGGCAATTGTTTATACCTAAAAAGCAGAAAAAAACTAGGTTACCTTGGCTCATCATAAGTAATGGTTCATAAATGTTAATATTGTGACAACAGCTAATCCACTGTTCAGATATTTCTGTTCAAATCAGTTCCACTTTTTCTGCATCGTGAGCTATAAAAGTGTTGTGTGAAGAAAGGAGCAGGAAAACCTTTCAAGATTTTCTTTGGTAGGATCTGTCTAAAGTGGGTTTGTAGACAGTAATTAAGGCTCAAACTACTTTGTCCATCATCTGCTTATCATCTTGCTTGTAAACCAGACAGAATGAATATATTGTTTAATCAATCTGCCTCCTTTGTCAGGCATAATTTCTCCTTAGACTCTGAGCTATGAGTGTCGTAATTCTGTGTGAGTCTTTCTATTGTGTTTGGTACAAAAGGACTAAAAGTACAGACCTGACTCTTCAGGTTGTATTATAATACACATAACATAGATAAAAACATTTATTAAAAATAACAGCTAAAAATAGCTGCATCCCATTCAGCTGAGAGCAATTATAAGTAGATGGGAATATTCCCAGGTTTTACGTGCTATAATCTGTTAATCATGTGCAAAGCCCTGTTATCCTTGCCAGTTACTAAAATTTATGTCATTTCTGTGGGGGAGATAGAGTCACTCAGAACTTCTGAGAGACAGAATGATTCCTTTACACAGCTGAAACTGAAATTCAGGTTCAAAAAAACCATCCTCAGGTTTGACATTTTTGGCCTAAATGTCTTTTCCAGCATCAGAAAGTAAGTCAGGAAGTCAACTATATATATATATATATTATATGATAAAATATGGTAAGTGAAGAAACAGTTCCTATTCAATAGCGCAGATTCCTGAGAGAATTAGCTCAAATAAAGTCCTTACAAATATTTTCCAGAATTAAATTTTTAACAGTACAACAGCTCTATAGAAATATTTTGAGTTCAAGGTCTCACCTACATGAGGTTGTAAAGTACGTTCATGTGGCACTGGTGAAGAAGCCCTTAGTTTTTAATTGGTAGGAAAGCAAAATATTTAGCAGTAATAGGCTATTAGACCATAAACTAATTAATAGGACTGAACAATATTTTCCTCACCAGCTTCACATCTAATCATATTTTATCTAATCATATCGATTCTCTTTTTGACAGCAAAGATATTCCACAAGGATAAGTGCTTTTATAAAAAGCAGAGGGCATTTGCCTGCTAGATTCTCTTTTAAAGGCAGTCCATGTTTGGGCAACAGTATAGTTCAAAGAACTGAGACTAGTCAGAACTGTGTATTGTTGTTCTGCTCCTACAGAGACAGCAGAAAGTGCCACGTCTTTAGACCTACCAAGCTCTCATGAACTGTTCCAATCTAATAATATTTTGTTAATCCAGCTGGCCCAGGTTACTGCAGAGGAAGAGTTGTACTGCTCCCAAATGCTCCTTTTTTCCTGCAGTGGTTAATTTTCTCAGCTATGTCACGTATGACCTGAGAAAGAAATTAACCTTTAAGAATGCTTATTTTCTGCTCTTCTGTCTTTGATAACACAACAAAATTGTCATTACGGGAAACTGGTCCACCTAACCCAGTAAAAATAAAAATACCTTTTTAGAATTAGAGTTAATTTGCCTTCAAATATAGTTTTTCTCAATTTTCACTCTAATTTCAAGCAATTACAATAATTACAAGACATTCTGCATGATGCTTAGTTTGCAGAATAGTATCTTTAGTTTAGAGACTTGGCTGAAAATGAATGTACTGAATTTTGCCATTTTCTTTGAAACACCTAAATATGGTATTTTGATATATAAAAGTCCTGTTCTGTAAGGAACATGTAGTGCAAAGTCTTCTGAATCTGTCACAGAACAAAACATTGTAAAGCAACAAAGAGTTTCACATGTGTTTCTTTGGCTGATGTCAGTTTAAGCACCTTCCAAATCTGATCGCATGTTCCTATATCTGTTTTATCAACAGGTTGTGCAGGAAGGTCGCTTAGGACATCAAAAGAAGTGTGAAGTCAAAGGAGGTGATTCTGCCCCTCTACTCTACTCTCGTGAGACCTCACCTGGAGTACTGCATCCAGCTCCGGAGTCCCCAACAGAAGAAGGACATGGACCTGCTGGAGCATGTCCAGAGGAGAGCCACAAGGATGATCCGAGGGCTGGAGCACCTCTCCTATGAGGAGACGCTGAGCGAGTTGGGGCTGTTCAGCCTGGAGAAGAGAAGGCTCCAGGGAGATCTCATTGCGGCCTTCCAGTGCCTAAAGGGGGCCTACAGGAGAGCTGGGGAAGGACTTTTTCCTGGGATATGTAGTGATAGGATAAGGGGGAATGGCTTTAAACTGGAAGAGGGCGGGTTCAGATTGAACATTAGGAAGAAGTTTTTCACGTTGAGGGTGGTGAGGCACTGGAACAGGTCTCCCAGAGAGGTTGTTGAGGCCCCATTCCTGGAGGTGTTCAAGGCCAGGCTGGACGTGGTCTTGGGTAACCTGGTCTTGTGGGAGGTGTCCCTGCCTATGGCAGGGGGGTTGGAACTTGATGGTCTTCAAGGTCCTTTCCAACCTAAACCATTCTATGATTCTATGATAAACCAATTCAGAATAAACAACTCACCCAAACTATATATATTCTTCATCTTAAATACCACCTTAATCAAGTTGACCAAACGGCTGCCTATAGAGCTGTTCCAGCGCAATGCTTGCAATTGTTGGAACAACCAGCCCAAAACTTGTGGGACAGGGGAGAGGGACTGAAAGGGAATTGCTTAAGTTAGCTTCAGCAGCAGGACCACGGAATGTGCAAGCATGGAAATAGTTTCTTTTTGCTCAGAATATGAACTTCTTTATATGGAAAATATATGCAAATCGACCAGATGTACCGAGAGGGGAAAACATAGAAGCCCTGATTTAGCAAAGTACTTAAGCACACTCTTAAAGTTAATCATGTGCTTAAGTCTATTCACTGAAGCACTTGACACATGTGTATGCTTTTGCTGAGTTAATGTAATAAAGCAGAGACCATAATGATAGTTCTAGGATAAACAGACAGGCTGAGTTGTTAAAAGCAAAGTATGCGCGAGCTCCTGTTTCCTATATCCCATCCTAAAATAGGTCTCTAACGCAGAGATGAATCTCACGCTGCCGGCACTTCTCCCTTTCCGTTGTGCAGTGAGGGAACTCAACGATTAGTTTAGACTAGACAGCAGATATTCTCATGGCCCAGATGCCATGGCATGACTTGTGCATCACATACTGAAAGCTGTCTTGCTTTCAAGCAGCAACCTACCCTCCCGGCCAGGAGGTCCAGAAGCTTTGTGGAAGAAGCATGCAAAAAGAGTGATGCCTGATAACAAACTATGATCTAACACCCCTAAGCAGTTGCCCAACCCTATGGATTGTTCTTCCCAGTACTGGGTCCTCATTAAAAATTAATAAGCACTTGTTTTCTGCTTATTACTTGCTAATCAAAGATGGGTACAGGAGGTTATTTTCAGACTACACCTATTTTTTCTAGGATGAACCTAGACCTCTGAACTCAAGGAAGCCGTGGTGATTCAGAGAAGCATGAGCATCACCAATGTTAAACTTTCGTATTAGAAAAACACGAACCCTATTTCTCATTAATGACCATACAGCTAGACAGGGTCCACAGGCACTAACTACCAGTGGTGGGAGTGAGCTGTAGGTGAAGACACCTAAATTTAGACCTTTGCTTATAGGTGTCTACACGTGCATGAGGTGTCAAAGCTCCTATGAAGCTCAGAAGAGAGCTGGTCCATGTACTCAGGGCAGCCCAGAAAGCAAAACAGCTCATCCTGAAACAAATAGTGACTGGCTGTTCAGCTAAATTCTTTCTAGTCTTTGTTTATCATAATGAGTATATCTGTCCTGATTATCATGGAGAACCTGCTCATGTATAGGTACCTACACTTCTAAATCTTGATCTAAATCTTGAACTGAATCTTACCCTGACTGAGACAAATTGCTCAAGATGCTCCTGTGAAATGGTACACAGAAAGTTCATTTGGTAAATACCTTGGTTTACCCACTTTCTCTAGGAAGATGGTGTAGTTGAAGATAGGACATTTAGCAAGGTGGATCCTTGTTCTGACCAACTCTGGCTTTTCTTACATCCTCACGTCATGTTGTTCTGTTATGTAGATGTTTTCTACTTAGTCAATGACCAATAGTGAGGCTTGAATCTTTTGTATTTCATGCTTTCATCAGAAATTCAATTGTTTTTTCACTATCCACAGCAAGCCATCCCTTTTCTTCTCTCGTTTGTTACTTCATGCAGAAGTTTACATGCAGGTATTTTTTTTCGTTTTTTTACCTGTTTTTCATGGCTTTTAACAACCGAAGCCTATCGCAGACTTGAAAAGTCATGCAGACATTCATGGATATTCTGGGATGTGAGCCAAGTATTGTTTCTAACTTAGAAGACACTTAATGTTCTTTCAATTTATTAATCTTCTTTTTTTTTTTTTTTTTTTCTTCTTTTCAACTACAGCACTGTTTTTTCCAGGACTTAATATCCCACCTGCTGTGTAATGAAGGTATTGTACTCACTCATACCTCGTTGCACAAAACAATTCATATAGCCATTAAATCCTCACATTCATTTCACTAGAGTGAGTAAAGTCACACATACTTGTCAATTACTGTCAGAAAACAAGAATATATCTACTTCTATAGTTCAAATAAAAGCCAATAGGAGGGTTCAATGTATTAGTCAGGAGACCACTGGATAAAAATGAGCCAAGCGAACATAAAAGCACGTTAATATTTCCTTTTTGGAGAGGAGGCATGCAGGGAAGGATAACTTTCAGAGAACAGTTGTTCATGGACTGAAATGGAAGAAGCAGCCTTTACTTCTCCCATTTAACATGTTACATCCCTCAGAAGCACATTATAATATCACATGTAGAAGCTACGTATTAATGATTGTGGTCATTCAGTTGTCAAATTAATATGAAATTTCATTTAATTTCATATGGCGATGAAGATGACAAAGACATATCTTGTGTTTATAATACCTAAATCACCATGAGGTGATGTAACTGTTGTAACTGGTGTAAATTTGTACTATGGAGCAAATGTGTGTGGGTTTGATTTGCTGCTTGTGCTCAAGTTACGCAATACGCCCGAAATACTTTATGTACTTACAATTGCATTCCGTTTTAACTGGACTTGATAAACTGCAGGACAACATAAAATCAGATTGTTTCATTCTCTCCCTCAATCTATTTATACTCCTTTTTTTCACAAGAACAAAAGGGACCTTCAACTTAAAAAACATGAAAAAAAAAAAGTATATTCTTGCAACTTCTGTCCCCCTGTAAATTTTACACTCTTGTGACTCAGTTGACTGATGGGGAGTTAGTACTGGCTTAATGAGTGACCAGAAGCAGGCCGTTTTTAACACAGCTGCTTTACAAAGCAATCTTGTGGGACAGATGTCTGCACTGGCCACAAGTTGCGTATGCTGAGTAACAATGTTGGACACTGAGATATTTTGCTTGGTGCAGGCATAAATGGATGCAACTACATTGACTTCTCCAACATATATTTTACAGACCAAACTTTATTGTGTCTAGTGAAGGATAATTACCCATTAACATCTTGTGCATGGAATAGCTGCGAGCTAGTATCTGAAACCTGGATGGGTCTTGTAACTGCTTAGAGTGGAAGAAAGACCTGTAATGAGAAATCAGTATGACTGTAAAATATACTAAATTAGGATTTTCAGGAGTTAGTATCTACAGTATACATCTGAGAAAATCACCCTGGGTTCCTGTCATAGATAACAGAGAGCTTGTTTGTGTAGTCAATGACTTCAGGATGTGATTCATCTCCTTAAATAGGCACCTACGTTTGGTTCAATATAAATTCTGTTGACCAGTTCTTCATTGACTTAATAAGAGCCTGGAGAACAAGCTCTGATGCAGACACCCCATTGCAGATGTCTGGAGTTGGGTGAGGTGAATTCATCATTTTTAGAAGTCTTTCATTTGAGGATACAAACCTAACACTACTGCTGTGTGCATGTTTGGCTCAAATTTGGGGGTGCATATGTCACTAAAGAGGGCTAAGAAAAATAACTATCTTTTTTTACAGAAAAAAAAAAGTGCTGTTCAACATGTGAAGTATGGCATTTCAGCTTTTATTTCTTTTGTATTTATCTAGGGTATGCTGCTTCTGTTTGAAGATCGCTGTGCCTTTCTGCACCTCAAGCTGTACTGTAGCCTATATGGAGCTAAGAGAGCAAAATTTGTTTATCATAGAATCATAGAATGGTTTAGGTTGGAAAGGACCTTGAAGATCATCAAGTTCCAACCCCCAGCCATAGGCAGGGACACCTCCCACTAGACCAGGTTGCCCAAGGCCACGTCCAGCCTGGCCTTGAACACCTCCAGGGATGGGGCCTCAACAACCTCTCTGGGAAACCTGTTCCACTGCCTCACCACCCACAAAGTGAAAAATTTCTTCCTATACATTTACTCTCAGTCAGTTGTGCTTTTGTCATACCTTCAGCATGATTTCTTGAGCAACATGCTTCCTTGTCTCACACTCCCTCAGAGTGTAGGATCTGCTTGGGCATTTGCGTGTTCTACATTCAAATACTGTTACCTCCAGTCTACTATAACCAGACCTTCAGCAATAACGTCTCTTTGAAAATGCAGCAAAATTGCTTTACGACCTTATCACTGCTTAGTTTGTGATGGACTAGTGTGTGAAACTGTCCCTGGTGAAAATCCACCATAAAAAACTTCATTTTTAAAATATCTAAATCACACATTGGTAAATCAATGGAATACAAATAACAGCTTTATATACCTTTATATATGTTGCAGGTCTTGGATCATGTTCATTCAATAAACTTTCCACAGTTCATGGTATTTTTTTAGATGAGAATCAATATCTCTTCATCAATGCTGGCTTGATACTGCAGAAGAACAGGGATGGCAAGTGAGTTTATAGATAACTAAAAATTAAGTATAAGCAGTATTAAAGAAGAATATCCTACAGGGTGTGCTTGACATTTAATGTCAGATTTTTCTTAAAGTTACTCTAAAGTAAGCTATGGCAAGAGAAAGTTTTTTTTGATCAGCTGCTGGATATTTTGTTTGGAATGGCAAACCAATGGGTGATTATCGACATGGAAAAATTCCCTTGTAAATTGTATGGCAAAGGACCACTGCAGTTTGGGAAAGCGAATTCCTTTACTCTAAGCTGCAGGTGACCCTGTGTAGACTTGCTGAGTAAGACAGTTAAAACTGATGAGGTTCCAAAACATAGCTTAGTCCAACACTGACTGCACAGGAAAGAAGACATCAGACAGGACTTTGATGTTATTTACTCTGCCAGGCAGTCCAGCATCAAAACAAGGAAGACTGGTTTTGGACATACCTCTCATATTTTCTGGCTTGAAAATTCATATAACTTTTTCCAAGTCCTATCAGTCAGCAGACATGAAATGTCAGGAAAGATTCCTTATTTACTTCTGTGACTTCGGATTATCATCAAATACCTCGATCCCTCCGCTATCTATATGCTAGAGGATGACAGTTTTCTTCTGTCCCTTTCCTTCTCTAGCTTGCTTGCAGGTTATTTCTTGCATTCATTCGTTCGTGCAGCTCCTAGCACAGCTTGCTGTCTGGGGACTCTAAATTGTCAGTATTACAGAAGCACCAATAACCTCAATTTACCTGAATGACCGCTGAATCAAACTCTGCATTTGCAATTACACCTGTGTGTATATGCCCGTGCCATGAAAGAGGACTTTATTTCCTTGTAGATGAAAGGCCCCTCTATATGTGAAATACTATTATTACTTCAAACCGCAATCCTTAATTTAGAGATCTGAAGTTATTACAGCAACAAGACACATTTGTCATCCACTGTGGATATTACTTTAAAAATTTATGCTTTGCTGTTTAAAATATGCATTCAAAACACTAAAGGCTTTTTGTTCAAACATTAAGATTGGAGTATTACACTGAAATTCCTAAGTAATAATTAATTTTATGATTCCAGCAGTTAAGCTTCTTGGACCAAGTGCTGAGGGAGGCATGGGAGATGCAGAATTTGGCTCACAGTTAGTTGATTGATATTTTATGGGTTTCCGTCTTCTTTTGCCAGTTCATTCAGGCACTTGTCAGACTTACAGTTTCAATGGGACCTGATCTGCTTCCAAATGATCTGGATTGCCACACTAAGGGGACAGAGAAGGTCAGTACCAAATCCATTGGATCTTTGCAGGGGCAGGTTTGGTCCCCTCTTGCTTTGTGTAGTTATTACTACTTTGCGTGATGTGGATCTTGGCTTGTTTTCTGGTAGGGTTCTTATCACTGTAGTCATGACTTCTCTCCTTAGTGAAGAAAGTGAGTGGGGTTGGCAGACTGAAGGACACTGTGGGGAAGGAGCGGCAACACTTAGTCTGCTACCACCTCTCGATTTCCTGAGAAAAAAAAAGAAACTGCTCAGATTTCAAGATTCATTAGTTTTTCATGAGTAATTCATTTAATGCAAGGGAAGCAAAGACACCAGAGAAGGATTTTTGAGCTAAAATTGTCTGTTCTACGTTACCTGTGAAACATGATGGGGTAACAGGAATTAGACTAAGCCAAAGCACAGCACCTCAACTGGAGAGAGAGATGCTCCTCCTCTCTTGTAGCCCATGTGGTTTTTTTTTAATACATCTTTTTTTACATTTTAGGTATTAAAAAATTACTAATTGCTGAAAAATGAGCTTTTAAATCTTCCATGCTGTTGGCTAATGTACCACCAGCACTGTCTAAGCCCATCAGATAGAAAAGCAGCCACAACTTTCCATAACACTAATGTTTTGACCTATGAAATCAGGAATCCAGGAACTTTATTGTAACCTGCCTCTAACAACCCTACCCTTGCCTGATGCAATTACCTGAAGATTCAACCAAAGTTTCATATACATAATTTCTTCTTATCAGATACATCATCTGGGATACAGTCAAGAGGCAAATGACAGCAAAAAACCCAACAATGGTTCATCTATAAATATAAGAGCCAGCTCCTAGGCCGCACCTGAGAGGAATGGGATGAACGTTACTTGGGTGGAGAAACATCAAGCAGACTGAGCATCAAAACCTTCACTGACTTATCCACACTTCTTGGGAGGAGCCCTGGTATCTGTAGATGGAGCTGCTGAGCTCAGGGGTCATATTTAGAGGAATTTTAACATATGGGCTGGTGTTCAGGACATCTAATGAAGATACTTGGTAGTTGGGCCTGATAGTGAGGGAGCCTGCTGCATCTCTCAGGAAACATCTAATGGATAAACCCCTCTGTCCCCACGCCTGCTCCTGCAGCTGTGTGTATGGCTTCCCTGACCCGTTCGTACTCCACATCATACTGATGAATAAAGAAGTGTAGCTCAGTCCAGCTGTTTATGTCCAGGAGCTCACTGTAAGGAAGAGGAAAGTCAATAAAAATGACAAGTGGAAGAGCAGATATTGAGTGACTGTAACTCCAGTGTGGTTGGTGTAAACCAGCATCAACAGTCACCGCATTGAAACACAGATAGACATATGGCAGTGGCGGATCTAACATCGAGCAGTCACTTTACTCTAGTGAGATGACAATAATGTAGCTGATAGCTATCACTGCTACAAAGCTTTGGCAAAAAAGCAAAAAGAGGTGGGGGAGCAGTTCATTGGGGAAACACAAAACGACAGGAAAAAAAAAAAAAACAAAACAAAGAACAAAATAGCTTCGAAGAAAGCATTAGGATTGACCTCTTTTTTGCTCCACATTGCATATTGAACTGAATGTTAAAATAAGATTACCAATGAGAGTAGGTTGTTGTCTGTCTTATTATTGGCATAAATCATAATCTACAGGGATTATGGTTTTAGTTCTTCACTACTCACTGGTACAGATACAGAAAAAGGAGAAGATACTGTCATTATGGGAAATATTACAAGGTGAAGTCATGCTTTCAACAAAAGAAGTTGTCGCAGCCCCATCCCTGGAGGTGTTCAAGGCCAGGTTGGATGGGGCTTTGAGCAACCTGATCTGGTGGGAGGTGTCCCTGCCTATGGCACAGGGGTTGGAACTTGATGGAACTTCAAGGTCCCTTTCAATCTAAACCGTTCTATGATTCTGTGATCTGTGATGTCTCAACACTCAAGTGGAAGAGTGCTTCAATCATAGAATCATATGCTTCAGCTTTTATTTTCACATTGCTGATCTGGGCAGTAGTAAAGGTTAAAGGGATCTTATGTAGGAAAAAATCCATACCAACACTGTCTTTCCAGTTTCCAGTTACCTAGCAAATATGATTGGACTAAATCTAGTTTTTTAGGGTTGCACTTAGGAACTGTTTGCAAATATCTGTAGACTGCAAGCGTGGACAGTAAAAGTAGGACAATGCAGAATGGAGTAATATAATGAGATTAATCTTATTGTAAATGTAAGGTGAATATCAGGAAAGGATGTGTATGTAAAACACTGAAGTTTTTAATTGTTTTTTAAGCTATCATGGTGAAGTTCTATAATTTACCTTGAGAAGCAAAGCACTACAAATATGATTCTTTAATAACTCCACAAAAATCACCTATTAAGTGTTGCTTTTCAAGACTATTTGCTATTAGCAACTGGAAGCTGGGTGCAACTCAAAGTGAGTTCTGTGGCTCAGAGAAATCCCTATTTGTTTATTAAAAAGATGAAATGATAAATAATAGGTCTATAGACATTGAAACACTTGAGCTCCTTCTGATAATTTCCCCAGGTAAATAAATCTATTATGTAAGGGATTAGAGAGTTCAAAAAAGAGAATTACTTATTAAGTAAACTCTGGAGAAGGGGGAAATGTTAAAGAAATACTTAAAGCCTTCATGTAGTATACATCTGCTAAACTCTGCACAGCCAACCATTTCTTAAATTAATTCAGCAGAAACTTTTCTGAGCCTCTGGTAAGAGCATAAATATCAGCAAATAAATAAGCACAATACTCTGAAATTTATGAATAGGCTGTATCTTGTTGTTGTGAAATACAAGGTCAAGCCAAGTTTGGAAAAGGGCATTTTTTTAGTTCTGAAGGTAAACAGAATTGAAAAGAAATTACACCATGCCTTTTGTTTGAAGAAAGAAAGAAAGAAAAAAAAAACATAGATATCTTTGCAAATTAAATTTGAGAGCAAGCAATGGAAAAAAAACCCAGAAGTTATGATAGTTAGAAAACATAGTTTTCAAATCTTTTGGGTCTCATGAATTTCATGACAGCGTACTTAGGCTGAAAGCTGAAGTAACTGCAGATTTCTTAGCAGATATTTTTGAGAACTTATGAAATGCAAATCAGTTCCTAGATAACTGGCAGAAGAAAATCTGAAAATTTCTCTTTAAAAGTCAGAGAGAAGAGAAATCCCAAGGAACTCTAGACCAGTCAGCTTAACTTCAGTTCCTGGAACAATACAGGAACAAATAATCCATCAAACTATCTGTAAGCACTTAGAAGATAACAAAAGGATGAGTTGCAGCCAAAATAGATTTGTCAAGACAAAATTGTGCCAAGCCCTCTAAAATTGTACTATGACAGTGTAAAAGCCTTGCAGATACGGAAAAGCAATAAACGTCATCTGTATTAGATTTGGGAAGGCATTTGACACTATTTCTCATTATATCCTTTTTTGGCCAATATGTTCTAAACAGAACTACTGTGATGTAGGTGCATAACTGGTTGAAATACCATGTTCGTAGTGAGATTATCAATAGATCAGTCATAGGAATCCCCCACTGAACTGTCAGGGACTTACCAGTCTTCAGAGTACAGTGGGTTAGAATATAAAGTAGAAGATACGCTTATCGGATTTTTAGATGTCACTGTGCTGGGTGAGGCTACCACGAGGACATGGTGGAAGACATGATAAGCATGAACTTGACAAAATTATCTTGACAAACTGGATTGACAGTCTCCAAAAAATTACATTACAATTCAGTAAGGGCAAATGCATCATTTTCTCCTTAAGTGTGAATAACCTCTTTTTTTCAGGTACAGATGAGAAATGGTAGACTAGACATTTTGTCGCAGAGGATCTAGACTGTTATTGGTTCACAAGCTGAATACAAGTTTAGATTCACACAGTTAAAAGAAAAGACAACCACTATGCAGAAATATGTCAAGAAGCATGATATGCTTTGTTAGACATGTGAAACAATCCTTCAGTTTTGGCTACAAGTGGCAGAAAGAAGCAGGTTTCTTGTAGGGGAGACTTTGTCTGATATTAAGCCATTTAGATGTTATGCAGAGATGTCTTCATGTTCACTTAGATTCTGTTTCTATTCTACTCAAAAGACAGCTAGACCACACAGCTGAGGGACCATGGAGAACCCGTCACATCAGCTGAAAGTAGGTCCTTACTCTCCGATCAGCTGAAGGACATCTAGAATGCCTCAGCCATCTGAACTAGATCTCTAATGACTGTAATGGAAGCGATGAGTATTGCTTATCTGATGTAGCACTTCCAGTCTTCAGAACATGCAAGACGTGCATCCATATCAGCTGTGGATAGGACAAGGTGGCTAAAACAGTGGCAAGGGAATTTTAGGTTAGACATTAGAATTACAGCTCAGTGACACTTGTAAGGCATTTGGCACCCCTCATACCATTTGAGATACCCTATGGTGTTTTGGTTTCTGTGGCTTCTGTGGCTTCTGTATCATATCTATCAGTCCATGTGGGTATCTTGGACACCTCAGGGTATCTCAAATGGTGCTAAATGCTTCTACTGCAGTAACTCAGTTGACATCCCCAGACAGTTACGTTTTAGCAAGCCCCAAGGAAAAAATAAAGTCGTGTGGGGAAGGTGAAGATAAGAGAAGGTGAGAAGGTGAAGATAAGAGAAGGTGAAGATAAGAGAAGGTTACAGAGATAACGTACGGATTTCACGGCTGGATGTTCCTAGAGAAGTGGTTAGGCGACCATTCGGTTATAAGAAGATGCTGCAGGGCTTATGCTGCCTTGTGGCAGAAAGAAGGGCTAGTTGACGCTTGAGGTTTCTTACAGCCTTGCTCTCTGTGCTGTTGCGTATAGTGTTGAAGATGTTTGTTGCTTCCACTGTTGTTTTGGAAATGAGCTACAGAACGTCTGATTGCTCACTTATCAGCTCAAATGTAGTGTAAGCCGACTGCTTGCGAAATCTGTGCACTGCCATTCATACTTGTTCTTTTTTATTTTCTCCTCAGTAGTGTCTCATTGTGCTAGTCTGTATTTGGGTTCTCTGAGTACGTGTGAACTCTTTTTAAAAAAAAGGCAATGGATTGTTAAGAGAAAGTACGTACACTTTGCCTGTGATCTGCATACTTCCCTGCGTATCTGCCATTTACTTGCCAGCTCTGTGGCTTCTGTTCTGTCTGTCTACATGCTCTATATATCTACATGCTGTACATAGCTCTCTCATCTTCTTGGTTCACCTAACTTAATCTATTTATCATTTCCTACAGTGATCATCCATTCTTCTGTCTATCTCTCAAAATTGTTTATAAAGTCTTCACCATTGTGGCATCTCCCCTTTCACTAAAACTCACTAAATTCACTAAATTCTCAGTCCTGAGGCTAAGCAAGACATCGATACCTGCACTGTTACCCTGTTACAGGTATCTTTTTATATACTCCTTTGACATACTTAGAATATGAGGGATGGTATGAAAACCCAAACTCTCTTCTATATTTGTTTATAGTCTTATCTTTCAGGATGGCTGACATGATCTCGAATTGACTCCAGTCACATGGATACATGATATTTACTCCTATAAACAATGAGAAACCTTTGGTTTCTACAACAGTTACAACTTACAGATGCCTAATGAGGCAGATCCTTTGCTGTGATTGAAGAGTTCTGGAGATTTCTGTGTTCAAAAAAATGATATAGCAACTTCTCGCTAGAGCTCTAATTATAAAACAGGTTGAAAGCATGCCAAAAATACAATCTTTTAAAAACCTGTTTCTCATTTAAATTCTTATTTGACATTTTTAAGACACTGATACTGCATTAAAAAAGGAAACATAAACAAATTAAAAAATCCAAACAAACTAAAAATATGAGATAAATAGTTTGCAGAATATGTACCAGTGTTTCAAGCAGATGACTGAAAAGACTATTGAGTCACCAAACATTTTTTCTGACACCCATGTCAAAGGAATATATGTAGCATACTAGAAAGCATTGATTTTATTTTATCGTATTTTCATAGAATCATAGAATGTTTAGAGTTGGAAGCGATCTTAAAGATCGCTTCCTTAAAGATCCACTCCCCTGCCATGGGCAGGGACACCTCCCACTAGACCAGGCTGCTCACAGCCCCATCCAACCTGGCCTTGAACACCTCCAGGGATGGGGCAGCCACAGCTTCTCTGGGCAGCCTGGGCCAGTGCCTCACCACGCTCATAGTGAAAAATTTCTTCCTAATATATAATGTAAATCTGCCCTCTTCCAGTTTCCATGTGTTACCCCTCATCTTATCGCTACATTCCCTGAGAAAGAGTCCCTCCCCAGCTCTCCTGTAGCCCCTTTAGGTACTGGAAGGGGCTCTAAGATCCCCCCAGAGCCTTCTCTTCTCCAGGCTGAATAACCCCAACTCTCTCAGCCTGTCCTCACAGCAGAGGTGTTCCAGCCCCCAATCATCATTTCAGAAAATTTCACTGGCAAATTTTGCATTTTTATGGCTGTAGTATCTGACTCCTTCTTAATTAAAAAGCCCAAACTTCCTAACAATCCTCTACACCAGGGAAATGTGAATTACTTGCTCGTAAAACAGGATCAAGGCACAAAATATATCAATTGAATGGGCCAAAGTCACACAGGAAGGATGTTGCCAGGGATGGACTCGATCTCAAGTATTCCTGAGAAAATGTGTCTGTTATACCATTTCCCCAACAACCATTTCTACTGGTTTTATGCGTTCAAATAACTGTAATTAGGATACAGCAAAGGAAAAAATAACTATAATTTCATGATGCCCATCATATATTTCAGGGCTAGCTGGATTTCTGCAGGAAGGACCTCTCCAGCCAAACCACGACCTGCAAACTTGCTCAGGAGTGTGCTAATGATTAAAGTGAAATTTGCTTACAAATGATTCAGTGATATTGTGGAAATCACAGCTGTAATCTTCCACTGCCATGGGTACAGGGTAGGTAATTAGTTGCTAAAAAGAATTGCAATCTTGCAAGTGGAAGCCAGGAACGTAAAACGTGAGAGTATCCAGCCTTGTCTGACACAGCATCATTAGTAAGATGCACAATCCCTTCCTCAGGAATGTAGGCAGAGCACGTGTGACTTGTAGTGTGAACAGTGGGTTATTAAACCAAGAGGGTTTGGCAGAGAAGATAAGCATAAGAATATAGATTTGTGTGCACAGGGATATTCCTGTATTAATAAAACTTCAATTTTTAATTGAATTCTCTCTGCCAATTCAATTTCCTTTTCCTTTCCTCTCACTTGATTCCTGCTTTTTCAAAAAAAAAAAAAAAATTCTATCTTATTTCAAAGCATCAAAAATGACGACGACCAGTGGAATCCTTTCCAGATTTACAACCTTTTGAAGGAAAGCTACGAATAATGTCTGACAAAACAAAATGCAAGTGAGGAACTGTGTGCATTTGCTAGGAGCACACACAGAGATTGACTAGTGGTGGACTCCAGGAAGGACTTTAAACAAAAGAACTAGGGGGAGAATGAACAGTAGAAAGCAATTATAATGCCAAAGGATGAATTTTCAAAGATTCTTCTGGGAATTTGTTGCCGAATTTCCATTAAAGTTAAATATTGTACTGGTGCAAAACCTGTCTGAGGATCACTTAGTTTAAGGAGAAAGAATCAGTGGGCTATACAGAAAGTCAGAGAAGGGCAATATTTTCCCATAAAACACAAGGAAAAGGGCCATTTGAAGAAATGAGTATGTATGAAGTACAGGGATATGTGGGAATAGCTTCTCAGGTGAGAAGAATTGTATATTACATTTGTGGCAGTTATACGCATGAAGTGAAACAATTGAAACAGTAAAGCAAGCAATAAAAGCATTTTAACATTTATAAAAACAAGGATATATTACGATAGTAATATCATCAGCTAGTATAAATCAGCATACACCCATTCAAGTTAAATTGATATCTATCAGCAGGAGTAACTGCCTTACCTTAACAAAATAGTTTTCACATTTACTCTGATCATCCTTTGCGGGAGGCAATGACACTGCCTTACCATGGAGTGCACTATTCCAAGAAATCCACAATATTTACAAATTTTGTAGGTGGTGGCATGTTTTATAACCACTTTGGGATGAAGAAAAATCTCTACTAGCTTTATGAATCGACTTCTTGGTAAAACACAGCAGAAAAACTCTGACCACACCCAAAAAACAAGAGCAGCATAAAATAATAGGGATGTAAACACAAATACGAGGCTACAAAAAGTGTTTGTTATTGTTTAGGGTGACAAGCCAAAGCAGGAATTAGCATATGTGGTTTGGGCACTTCCCTTAACAATTCTGCAAATACTGAAATAATTGACAGTGTTGTGGCATTTCCCCTGATTTCTAGACCTTGTGATTTCCCAGCCACCTTGGAGCACTGAATACCATTTCAAAGGCCCTCTCCGTCTTTGTGCAACTATTGTAAGCCCATCAAAATGGATCAGTGCTTTGGATGAAGCCTTGGCCCAACTGAAATCACTCGGAAAACTTCCATTGACTTCAGCAGGGTCAAGATTTCATCTTCGGCATTCATCTTCTGTTCCCTTAGAGGAAAGCTATTTTTAAAGCCTCCCTGCCATGCTTTGTACCTATTTATAAAGCGGAGATGTCAAAGTATACCTCTTCACTCCTTTCACACTTGTAGCCACTGGGTTATTTTGCCTGGCAAAGGTCTTCTCAGTCAGGACACTCAAGGCAGCGGTTTCATTAGTAAGGGTGAACCAGCAATCAAGAGGTCAGCACCCAGTGGGTTTTGAAAGCCCTCAATCCTCCAAAGCAGAACATATCTCAGTAGGACAGGAGGGAGTACCGCCTTCAACTCCCCTCCACGTTTTATAGGTCTTTTGTACAGAACGACTTTATTTTAAGAGGCTGGGGAATGAGAGTAGGTATCAGCAGGTCTCCAGCTGGTTTATCCAAGGTCTCAGGCCCGTTCTGATGATCACTGGTTGTAAAAGAGGATGTTGGTGGGCATCGTTAGAATTGCCCCCCACCTATCAATAGCCAATTAGGAAACATAACTCAGTTTGATCCACTGCATACAGGGAAAGAGTAAATGGCTTTATATGAATAAATCAGTTAAAGAGAATTATTTCTCCCTCTTAAGAAATTATAAATGGTTCTATCAAGTACCATTATCGGCTGCAGCGGAAATAAAATCTGACATTTGTCTCTCGAGCCTTTTACATTAAAGAATGATTTTTACAATTACATTCTCCAAACATTTAGTTCACTAATGGCAGAGAAGGAGGCATAAGGGCAGCAGTCAGCAAAGAAATGAGGCTCATTCTCATGCATGAGAAAATTAAAGGTATACTTAGGAAAATTCAGGAACTAGGAAAGGTTATATCCCATTCTTCAAGATTCTGGATGGAAACAGCATTTTTAAAGTAAATGCTCACTTTCCTGTAGTTAATAAGAGTATCTGATTATATTTGTAAAAAAAAAAAAAAAGAAGAAAGCATCTGGAAATGGTTTGATTTACAAGTCATAGGAACTTAAAAAGGCTTTATTGTACGCAAGATACCATAATTTGGCCACTTTTACATGTATTTTTACACCTTCATGTGAACTATGTGAAACTGACAATGGTTCAAAAAAGGCTCCTGAACCAAATGGGTGATCACTCTGATTCTCTCTGACGGTTCTGATGCTTTTTATTAATGGCTATTTACAGCAAAATAAAGGTTACTCTCTGTTTTATTTCGATTCAAAAGATGAAATTGGTTTTAAAATATAGCCTTCTTATTCCACCTGAATCAATCTCACCTACCTTTGGAGCTGACCAAGACAGTGCAATCCTCCACCAGGTTGTAAAGGTATCGGTCAGAAGATTTGTAGCACATCGCTCTTCCTTCAGGCCTGCAGGACAGAAATACCACCTTCACAGGAGGGGTCTGGGAATAATTGTGAATTTGTGCTGTAGCTCGTCCCATAGTGTCCGTAGTGCAGGTTGGGCTCTCTTGATGAGCGTATGGAGAAAGAGTGGACAAGGACTCCACAGACTGAAGATTCGGCAGTAGAATGTCTGTTGGCATCCATGACCTTCAACGCCACTATCAGCTTCTCAGACAATAGAGGCTGTTCAAGGAGGGCTCATTTGAATGTGTTCAAAGAATCTCCCTGCTTCCTGGCTCACAGATGGACTGTCAAAACATGTTAAAACCTTGGTCAGTGTCTTTAGTTGTTTCCTTTCTCAGGCTTTTTAATAAATACCTATTTTTTTTTCTGTTTTCTTAAAATATGGATCTTATTATTTCAGAAATATATTTTTTTCTGTGCTGCAACTAAACACTTATAGACACTCCTATTGGAACAAGAAGCTTCTGCAAGTGTCATCCCTGCAGTTACTTGGGACAAACCAAAAATGTCCATACCTTTAATACATTTGCTAATACCAGCGGCTCCACCAGTGCGTCTCCAGGAACAAGCACAAGGGGTCAGCAGACCTTGTAATGAAAACTCATCATTGGATAACACTTCATCTTCGCTTCTCTCTAATTAACACTAAAATAGTACTCAGAACAGATCGGTTTTACATAAAAAAGAATTCCAGATAGAGATTGGCATTTATAATTAATAGCTAGCTAGCTCAAGTGCTAGCTCTTTACTTTTAAGTGCTCCATTATTATAATTTCTCCTGAAATTCATTGCAATAACACTGATCACAAAGAGACCATTCATCTTTGATTTAAAGAGATGTTATCAATGATGGCAAGGCAAAGATTTTGACCTACATAAGAACATAAGGGCAAGGCCACCCTTCAGTACTTGGGCATATGGAGTTATGGGAGACTTGTTCATCATGATGACAGCACTCAGATATACAGTTGACAATAAAAAGATACTCAAACTTCCCCTCCTACAGAAGCCTCTCCTATCTTAAGAGTGTTGTGTTGGAACCATCTCAGGACCTGCGTATCTTTTTTGTACTTCAGCATTTTAGTTTAAAGCAGCACGGAGGCATTTTGTATGAAGAAAAGTCCAGAAGCTCTGGGGTCATCTTTCATCTCTAAATCATTTGACAGCAATGGGAGAATTAGTTAGTCACTCATCTTGCTCATGATCATCCACCCAATTCTACAGATTGTTTACAATTGGTGCGAGGGTTGATTTTGGTCTCCTCAAACTGGGAGATGGTGCATTTGGACCACTCATTTTTACCCATTTGTTCGGCTCTGTCATCACACAGCCTCAGACTACTGATGGAGAGAGTCAGCAATTGTCCCTGAAGTGTATGATCTACCCTTTTCCAGACCTACAGTCATGGCAGCTTCCAGCGCTGAAAGGTAACCCTCCGTGGTATTCTGCAACCCGTAAGAGGTTTGCTCTGCCTGCTCTCTACACTGCTAACGCGAGCCATCTCTCCACGTATGTCACTGTTTACAGAGTAGTGAGACAGAGCTAATAAACTCTTCTGGGAGAAAGTATTGCTGATATGTGCATTTAGGTTTCTGCCTTACACCCATGATTCACTAGAGTTAGGAAACCATAACGTGTAAAATGTATAAACTATTAAATGTACAAAGCAGTTAAATATTGGCTAGGACATTCTTTCCTTCTATAATCTTTGATTAGGAGCTATGGACAATAAAGTTAAAGGTTAATTAAAGAGCAAACCAACCTCACATTCATAAAATAAAATTGCCTGTTTAAAAATCCTCTCATTAAGAAAATCATCTAATAATGGTTCCAGGCCAGAAGAGGAAGCAGATTTTTGAGCTAAACTCAATTTTCAAGATAAGGGGAATATCTGACCTAACTCATACCTGTGTGGTGACAGGTTTCAAACAATAGCGTGCTCCCAAGGTGAAAAAAGATTCCAATCTCTTTTAGGGCCACTACAGACCTCTCAGGGGTGTCTGCTACCAAAATAAAACCAAATTCATAAAACCAATGTCCAATTTACTTAGAATTCCTGAGGGAACTCCCTCAGAGCTTCAGTGTATGTATGATATAGGTTCCTCCATCAGTCCGGTCTAGGTGGATGAGAAATTATGGGCAGTCGAGGGCTGAAATGCCCTCAGATTATTTTTTTTTTTCCCTAAAGAACCCAATCAAAATAAAAATAAGTAGAAAGGGGAAGAAAAATGTTGGTCTGGACTAAGTTTCTTGTTGCTAGTTTCCTTAGAGCTGAAGAGAAAAGATTAACCCAAGCAATATATGTTATCCATATAAACTGCTTACAAACCAATCCATGGGCTTTTATGTTCTGATCGACTGTTCTATCACAAATAATTGTCATTTTGTGCTCAGTAAAATCTTGCCATAAAATATCCACAAATGTTTCCAAATTCCTCTGCCTTAAAAATAATTTAAAATGCCAAGTACAAACTGTATTTTGCATTCGTTTAGCAACTTCCACCTGAAGATCTCAAAGTATATTCCTAAATAAGATTCAAAATTCATGTGAATGAATAGCTCACCTTTATTTCTGCAAGGGCAAACAGAGAAATCGAGTAATTTATTTAGCTGACATTGTAAGGGCATCAACTTAGCTGAAAATAGAATCCAGATCTCCTGATTCGTAGCCCTGTGCTGGAGAGACCATACTGGTATTCGTAAGCAACCTCCCAAGAAGCCCATAAAATTCATAAGTGGCAGCTCTATATATAATGCTGATCCAACATTTGCCATGGGTAATGTTTTACAGCATATCTGTTGCAAATCATTTCTTTTAAAGCATTCCTCCGCCTGTACCTAATGATTTATTCAGTCTTTGTTGCCTGATGTGAATCTTCCTCCAAAAAAACAATATGCAAATCTGTAAAAGTGCAACTTCAGCGTTTTGGCTTTTTTTTTTTATTATTATTATTTTATTTAAATCATAAATCTTTGCATCATGGGAATGAACATTAAGAAACCTGAAGCAAACACTTTCTGCGTTAATTTATTTTAACCTACAAATGCTGTAGTTTTCCTCCCCTTCAGATTTTTCCATGGCCCTGGAAATGATGAAGGGAAAAGATGCCAAGAAGGTTTTTAAGGCAATGGGAATGGAAATGGGAGGCTGGAGAGGAAAATGGCTTCCATCCGGTTACAGTGGTTTAAGGACATTTACTAATTTTTGAAAGTTAATTCACCTGTCTACTGCCCATGACGACACACAGGATTTCCAAGTAGAACAACCCTGGTGTTGTCAGGAAAAAGTTCTTTTTGGATGACTAAGAATGAAATAGACTTTGCTTCAGAGAGCTTGGAAGCTAAATAGACGAGACAAAATATCCCTGTCCTAAAGCAGGGAGCCAGAAAGAATAAGCAGGTGTATTGGGAAATGATTAAAATATGTGACAAAGGCTAGAATTTAACCTCAACCCACTCGTAGGTATAACTGATTTAATTAAATTAATGTTAGTCATCTAAAAACCAAGGGTCAAGTTTGAAACTAAGTATTATATCCAGTACGTCAAAGGGGAAAAGGTGAATCATCAATCCTAAAATAGTTGTCTGAGATAAGTAGCATGGTGTAAAGTTCTTTGCAGACGCTTATTCCTTTTGATTGCAGAGAACGTAATCCAGACAATCACTTAGTACTTAGTACCAGAGCAGATGTCTAACTTTAAAACAGCCACTGTTCGCCTCAAAGATGGTGAATGATCATCAGGTAGCACTCAGATTTACTCTATGAAAGTGCATCCATATCAATCCTGCTTGGACTGATAATGAGCAAAGCCAACTTCTCAGGAGTCCTCACTAACTTTTATCTACCGGCGCGGCCTTCAGACATTGACCAAGACATACATGATATTCTTAACCCATGGTATGATTTGACCTAGAGCTTGACAGATCTAGCAGAGAGGCAATAGTTTCATCCAGAAAATAGATATTTTAGGAGGGACCCATCTGCTGATATAGTGCCTAATTGCAGTGTAATTATTGTTGATTGTTACACCTTAAAGTTTTTCTTCCCATCCCATTTTAGAGCCATGAGGGTAATAGCACCTCCTACCTTTGATGCCTGACTTTTGAAACCAAATTGTTTGTACTTTCTCTCTGTGCTTTTGCACTTGGGAGGATTTTCTGCTTAATAGCCAGAAACATAGCACACTCTTCCTTTCCAAAATCCCCACAAATTCTCATTTGCTATGATCTTATCACAAAAGTTAAGTGAGAGTTAGTCATTTGATGGCTTAAAACCTGTCACCTTCATGCAAAACACCATCTATCAGTTCCTTTGAATTTTAACAACCACCCAGAGGCAAACTTTTCTGATGAGAGCTGAATAGAAGAGCTGCAAAAGGACATGTGCGTTTAGCACATTTGATGGAGTTCTACAGCTGTAGAATTTTCCCATATTCCCCCTTTCTTGCAGTCCAGTTTCCATATAAGTCCAGTGCTACACACACATATCTTGTCTCATTTTGAAGAATGGGTGCTTTGAGGGGCAAACCTTTTGGGTTTTTTTTTGTTTTTTTTTTTTTTTTGTTTGTTTTTTTTTCTGTTTGGAATGTGTTAAGCTGATCCATCACTAAGGCATCTAAACTTTATACCCTTACAAACCAGCTGTAATTGCATGTGCTAGTAAAGCATTGTCTTCCCCCAACACCAACAATGACTCTTAGTTGCTCAGGCCCCCACTTTCCCAGGGTGTCAGCAGTTTTCATCTGTCTGGGGTACTTACTTTTTGCATTGCAATAGTGGAGATGATGTAATTACCTAGGTATTCAGTAATACTTGGCATAACTTTAAGTAACTTTTGGGTTTTAACTTGTCTTTTAAGGGGAGATGGAGATTGCCTTTGCAAAATGTGTAATAGAGAGTTCCAGTTTTCCATTCGTATCTCGGTGATTTATCTATAATATATCTCTGGCTGATTGCTCTTTTTCTATAAAATGTAAATTATATCGTGTCATATGACTTATAAAGATAAAACAATCCTTGATAACAAGGGATCAGAGACCTCAGTTACGGAGACCATGGCATTAGATCAAAAGCAGCTGCAGCAACAGCTCTGCAAGGCGATTCTATGAAGTAGTTCACAGTGGACTGTCCAAATGTGTCTGGAGACCAAAACTGGGAAAATCTCTTTCCTTTTACTCAGTGAACCATTAAAATGGACTTTGTGACGAGACAAGCAAATACGGAAACTTAACTCACCCTAAGCCTACACATCTCAAGCAGACAATAACAGTGTTGGAAAAGGAGGGTTTGCTGGATTAACGCTCACAATAAAGGTTATGTGCCTGACACTTCTCTATTCTTTGATCTTACTGTATTTTGATGTCTTGCTTTCTTCATGTTCATGCTCTGTTGGTCTTTTACTCATTGATGGCTGTCCTTTACAAAGAATTCCTCTCACTTGCCTGCATCTTTCAGAAAAAGTAAAAAGCAAAAGAAGAAGAAAAGGCTGACCAGTAAGAAGCGGCTGAGTAAGAGCACCTCAGCTCTTAGATACTATTATATATATATGTATACTTTCATATGTATACTTTTATATATACTCTTAGCTCTTATAACTGGTCAAAGGCAATGTACAGATCCCTACTAAACAACAGAAGTGGGTTAGTAGTGCTTCCGAGCTCCTGTGCCTGCATTTTGGCTGTAGCTCATTTCCGTGTGGTTTAGAAAGAGGTACACCAGTCAAATGGCACCTAAACCTTTGTTTAGGTGGTCTAGAGACTCCCACATGCAGATAAGAGATAAGCTGACTTATGTCTTGACATGGATGATCAGGAGAAAAGGCTCTCTGGACATGCCGTAATATAAAATCACAGCATTTAGATTCAGCCATTGTGATAAAGGCTGAAATATCACTTTCAGACAATTACTCTTATCCTTCACGGCGGCACTCCCAAGGTAGTACTGCTCTTGAAGATGACACCAGTACAGAAACAGCAATTTAATCACTGCTATAGATTACCATTATCTTTAATTTTAAAATGAAAGGTTGTGTGCTCCAGGCACTCCTTTGTGCTCAGGGGAAGATTAAAGATTGTTGGGATCTGCTCCCAGCTTTTCACGTTCTCTTCTCAACTTACTATGATCTCCTCTTTTTAGTTTTGATCAGTTTCTCTAGAGATTGATTTTGTACCTGGGACAAGTGACTCCTCATATTCTCCTTCTAAGCATAAACAATCAAATGGCTTTTCCAAATTATTTGTCGTATCCTCTTCACACAAGTGTTAGCCGTGACATGAGTGATGTGGGCCCCCATCTCATCCTGCATAGGGTCTGAAGTGTTCAGTTCTTTGGTCAGATTTGCCTGTAATCATTATTTCTTACCTCTTTCCTTTGAAGAGACGGTGGCCTAACAGTTAGTTGTTTAATCTGGACCTTGCTAAGCAATTCACTTGATGTCACTATGCCTCAGTTTACGCATTTTTAATTTAGGGATAATAATAATCTATGACCTGTTTCTCTCCTGGGATAGCCAGGAAATTAATTAATTAATGTGGCTTGAAACTGCCATCTGAGAAGGAGTGGGAGGAGTGTTGGTCTTGGCTGTATAGTTTGAGAGGCCCCAGGAAATGAGTACTTAATTTCAGGTGGGAGCCAACTATTAATATCTGAGGATTTCATGGAACTTGGTTTTAAAATGTGTATTTTGGACACCTGTCTCCCCAGAAGAGCCTGCCAAAGCATTTGATGCAGAAGAACAACGAGAAATGACTGTCAAATGAACCTGTATGTCATTGAACAGGAGAGGAAATTTAATGCTATGACTCAGACACAATACTGAAATACTCCGTCACAGCAGCCCAGGGCAAGTGTCTCTTCTTCCTGGCAGCACAAAGCCCAGCTGATTGATCCCAAAGCCTTCTGAATTCAGCAGAAAGGTTCCCAAACTACCTCAGACTAACTAGCTCTTCTGTCAGTCTGAATACTGTCAGTCAGAGCAGACTTTAAATAACAGGACTTAAAGTCCTTGGCAGGGATAGCAATATATTTAACCTTCCCAACCCACCCAAAACATCCTGGGGTCCTATAAAAATGTTTGGTCCTGCAGTAAAGTGTTGCAAAAATTATAACTTTATCAAAGGTGGAGAGCTGCATATGCTGTGACTCTTTGTGTTAATGTCAGAGAAGGGAAGGCTGGCAGAATATATGTGAATTATAGAATCATAGAATGATTTGGGTTGGAAAGGACCGTTAAAGGTCACCCAGCAATGAGCGGGGACATTGTCAACTAGATCAGGTTGCTCAGAGCCCCATCCAATCTGACCAGGAATGTTACCAAGGGTAGAGCACCTACCACCTCCTCGGGAACCTGGGCCAGTGTTTCACCACCCTCAGAGTAAAAAAAAATCTTTCTTCTGTCTAGTCTGAATCTTCCCTCTTTTAGTTTAAAACCATTAACCCTTGTCCTAGTGCAACAAGCCCTGCAAAAAGCCTGTCCTCATCTTTCTTATAAGCCCCCAATAAGTACTGAAAGGTTGTAGTAAAGTCTCCCTGGAGTCTTCTCTTCTTCCAGAGTTAACATCCCCAACTCTCTCAGCCTGTCTTCATAGGAGAGGTGTTCCATCCCTCTGATCATGTTTTTTGGCCTTCCTCTGGACCCGCTTCAACAGGTCCATGTCTTTCCTGTGCTGAGGACTCCAGAGCTGGACACAGTACTCCAGGTGGGGTCTCAGCAGAGCAGAGGGGCAGAATCACCTCCCTCGACCTGCTGGCCACACTGCTTTGGATGCAGCCCAGGATACGGTTGGCCTTCTGGCCTCTAGGCACACATTGTTGGCTCATGTCTGACATTTTACATATATTATGCTAATGTATTTAAAATTTCTGGATTTTCCTTTCTGTAAAAGTTGCTCAGTGCCTGCAGGGAGCCTTGAAAACTCTTCCTGAGAAGCCTGTCAGAAGACCCACTCCCAGATAGTTGGTTGGGGATGTTGATGCCTCCCCTACAGTCTGTGGCTTTCTCTGTCCCCTGCTGCAATTACATAGCTATGGCCAAGGCTTGGGTAGAAGGTTGCAAAATCCCACAGGCAATCTTGTACATAAAACACTGAACAGCAGTTCAAAATCTTGGTCCGCCTGTTGGAAGCGAAGCAATTTAGTCACCCTATACCTCAGCTTCCTCATGCCCCAATATGGCTTTTCATCCACTTTTCATTTTTCTTCTCTGTTCTAGTCAATGGCATGTTGAGGCCATGACCATTTCTTACTCCTGTCTGGTACGACAGTTTCTAATACATTTCCTCTTCCCCCCAGGGTATTTACATTAAGTTAATGGATCTACAAACTGACTTTTTAAAATTTTTTTCTACTGCAAGAACACATTTGGGTGAGTAAACGTTTCAAGTAGGAAGCCTTTGATGTACTGCTAAGTCAAGGATCCTCACCACCACTTTTAAAGGCAGGAGGATTCCCTTTTGCAAAAGGTGCTCCGTCTTGCATCTTTGTCTTTGCTATTGTGTAATTATAATGTTGCCTTGCACTTCTACCACCTTTTATAGAATCTGTGGGCCAAATTCGTAGCAGTGTACAATGGCGTACCTCCATTGAAGTCAACAGAATAATGGCAATGCACATTAGATGAACATCTACCTTATTAGGCATTATTTATTATTATTTGTTATTAGCTTGCAATTTACTATTATCACTATTATTTATTATCAGGCTTATTTCCTCAGACATTATGAATCCTCCTTGCATAAATGGCTTTGGAGACTCACATTATACCCCCAAGGTGGCAAAATGGATATATGAAGAAGCTTAGATGACATTTTCAAGACACCTCATTAGTTCACATCCTAAAAGCCATAATATAATGAATCTGTTGTGTATCTTTGACTGATACTGAGGCAGTGCCACACTGGGGATAATGACTGGGACCCATCTGGTGCATGGAGACGTGGCAGTAAGCTTGAGCTGTCTTGTGATGGAGCAACTATCAGAGAGGCTATAGCGATGCAAACAATCGTGTGGTCAATCTGGGGTTCAGGTGCACAAGTGTCTCAAATCTCAATAATCAAAAGCTTATTTTCAGGAGCTTTCTCTGACTGTAACTTGAGGGATGAGTGTGAGTCGTGGTACCTTCTTTTGTCTCTAACTTGTATAAAATGGATGGGGGGGAGAAGTGGGGAGGAGGGAGGTGTTTGCAAACAGTGACTTGCTGCACACTTCTCAACAAGCACTAAGAAAGGGCTGGAAGGAGTCTATCAGCAGGTGCTGCTCGAACCACTATATCATGCTGCCTTCTGGAGGCAGAGAGACCATCACTTTTAAGCTGCTGGGATCATTTTCCATGCGCTGGAAGGGATGAGTTGTTTCTCTGTGACTACAGCCAAGAACCAATGACTACCCACTGAGGTATGGCTTAATTTTCCACTCTGCTACCTGTCCCAATCACTCAGTCATCATGGATACATGGAAATACTGCCATGTTATCAGAGCATGATGGACGTCATGGCTAGTGAGTCTTCATTTTCACGGGTAATGAGCAGAAGAGGCCTCTACATAATGCTGACTTTCTAGAACAATAGTAAGGAACTGAGACATGCCTAAATAATGTTCTTTCATAATGTTATTTAGCGGGAATCAATGTTCACACCTGTTTATTTCTCATTCAGACACAAATGAAAACAGTGTCTACAATTAATATAGTTAAATTGAAAAATAGCACGGTATTGATTAGCCAGCTTTCCACTATGCTGTACAACATCAGTCAATCTCTCCTAGACACCCGGAGAAACCTAATGGGCTTTTATTTATCACAGCCAAAGAAATCCCCATGACAAACAACTTCAACTCGAAACAGTAAATCTCAGGAATTTTGTTTCATTCCACTACTGAATATCTTTGCTGTTTGGACTATAAGTGAAAGTCACACCCCAAATCTTAGTGACCTTTTTTGGAAGTGTTTGGCTCCCAAAGACCTGACAGTCTTGTTAGATTATTGGCCTCAGCTGCCGTGTTTTGAGGTATGTTGTAGATAAAGCCCAGGTCTAATTCCTGTCATATTTTCTGTTCAAGCTCTTAGAGCCCTAGCTCTATGCAACCATCTCATCTGTCTATGGTCTAAATCCCCAGATGGAGATGCTAAGGTCAGAGACAGGGATGATTTGACTTCAAACGGAAAGTGAGACAAATTACAGCACAGATGTATTTAAAAAGCTGTTCTCAGCCATCTCTCAGCTCCAATCTCCTGCTGGCTTTGCTTATTTTGACGCAGCACTGGGCAGAATTACAGCTGCAATCCTACAGCATTTTCATGAGTGAATAGAAGGCCTTGGTAAGAAATTGTTGTGCAGGCCTCCTGATTAGCAGGAGAGCTCAGTCCGGCTGATAATTTGAGCGACAAAATGACAGAAGTTTCAAAGAACATACTAGAATTGCAGTTTCACAACAGAAACATATGCAGCCACTTAGGATGAAGATCTCATACAATTTTTCATAGATTATCCTGAATTGGAAGGGACCCATGATGATCATCGAGTCGAACTCCTGACATCACACAGTGCAACCTAAAAGTTAAAGCATACATCTAAGAGCATTGCCCAACACTTCTTGAATACATCAGCACCTCCCTCTCTGCTGCCCCTCATGAGAAACTTGTAGACAACCATGACATCACCCCACAGTCTCCTCTTCTCTAAGGTGAACAAACTTAGTATCATCAGCTGGTCCTCATAAGTCATGCTGTCTAGACTTTTCACCATCTGTGTTGCTTAACCTACTTGTATTGTGGAGCCAAAACTGCACCTAGTACTTGAGGTGAGGCTGCACCAATGCTGAGTACAGTGGGACAATCACTTCTGCAGCATAGTCTGTAGCTTGGTGAGTCTCATGAGCTACAGGGATGTTGTGCTATCTCAGTCTACAGAAAAATTGGTTTGAAAGATTATTTTTTTAAAACCTTTTTTCGATATTACTATAAGAATAATCAGTCTTTAGTATGTTTATAATAATATGATATAGACCTATTGTAGCTGGTCCAGAGGAGGGCCATGAAGATGATCAGAGGACTGGAGCACCTCTGCTATGAAGACAGGCTGAGAGAGTTGGGGTTGTTCACCCTGGAGAAGAGAAGGCTCTGGGGACACCTTATAGCAGCTTTCCAGTATCTGAAGGGGGCCTACAAGAAAGCTGGGGAGGGACTTTTTACAAGGGCATGAAGCAATCGGATGAGGGGTAATGGCTTCAAACAGGAAGAGGGGAGATTTAGAATAGATATTAGGAAGAAAGTTTTCACTCTGAGGGTGGTGAGACACTGGCACAGGTTTCTTAGGGAAGTTGTGGCTGCCCCATCCCTGGAGGTGTTCAAGGCCAGGTTGGACGGGGCTTTGAGCAACCTGGTCTAGTGGGAGGCGTCCCTGACTGTGGCAGCGGGGTGGAACTAGATGATCTTTAAGGTCCCTTCCAACCTAAACCTTTCTATGATTCTATATCCTTTTTTCATTCACATATAAAATCAAGAATAAAAACATGAATATCCAGTTGTATTCACAAAAGATTTCTCAGTTAATTAGCAGCGTTTTGCAAATATTTTTTGCAGATTTTGGCTGAAAGCTTCTAAGAGTCCATGTCTAAAGATGATTACTGGGGGCAATATTAAAAAAGCGCAGGATATTTTGAGTTTCAGTTTGTGTTTTGCGATGTGACAATCTATATGCAAGACATCCTTAAAGGGATATTAACTCTAGTGGAAAATATTCAGGAATTGGCAAATCAAAATAAGTTGAAAAACAGTGGCAAAAGGTAGTAGGAAATATGCCTTGAAGTTTTACAGCCATTCCTTTACTACATACAAGGCCTTTGTGGATTTAAGAAGTCCCATAAATGTACTTTACCATATTACAGAGAAACTAAAACATAAAGACCCAGTCCAACCTCCCTGTGCTCATGCTGGAATTTACTAGCTAAGTGAGTGGTTTAGTGAAGATTTACAATCTCAATCTTATTTAGAATTCATGGGTTTCCCATAGATTTTGTTACCGTATGTTCCTCTGATGCTAAGCTTTCATTTCTAAAATAATGAAAGTCCTCTATTTTTGATTGCTCAAATAGCCTTCTGAAGAACAGATGTATAGAGAGGAAAAGCTGCCTGGGTTTGTAAAGAAAGAATTATGTTAGGCAAAATTTGATTGTTTTTCCTAAATTTTCAGATGAAAAGGATGAAGTGAGCACGTGCTGCAGGGGCTCGTGAAACTTCACCTGAAGAATCAGCCAAGTTCCTTTGGTCAGTGTCCCACATCGTGTGGGCTGCAACCATGGGGGCATAATGCTGAAGAGGAGATACAGTTAAACTGGATCTCTCAGCATCTGCCTCAATATTCATGCATATAAGTGCCAGAAATCAGCATAAATTTCTGAGACCATCGACACTGGACACAGCACTCACTTTTCCATCTCAGGTCCACCAGGATTTACGCATTGGCAGCGTAGTGTCATATTCCTTCTCCTGCCCCATGAACACAGGGACAAGGTTACAGGTCAGCAGATGCTTTAATTTGCCCATCCAACACATCTTTGCACGGGGGTTGCATGGCATATGGTGGGAAGGAGGTAGCAACACTTCGATGTTCCTCTGGGGTCATGCTTTCTAACCATGTCTTGATGTCCAAGAGTGAAGGCCTCTTCTATGATGGATCCAACACAGCACTCTCATTTGTCTCACAGCCAAGGGAATTGCAGAGGTTGATGAAGGTCAAGCGCTCTCAAAAAAGGGACAGACAAAAAGGTGCTGCTTTACTTTATGAAAGTTCATATGGCAAAGAAGTACAAGCTGGCGATATTACAAGGCACATATCTCACCAACAGACAACGGTAACTCATCAGTCCTACTTCTGCCACTCACGCAAAAGAATGGGAACCATTATTCCTAATTACACAGGAGCTGAAACACAGTTTATCAATTTACTTTGAGATAGTGGGTTTCTTCCCGGGCGCAGAGAATTAATTTTCTTATAGTAATGCCTGGGAAAGCAGAAGATTGGTTCTGGTTGATTTACAATGTCAGCGTTTTTTTATTATTATTTCATGAACAACCTCCATTTAATCACAAGGCATCTAGAAATTTAATACAAAAGGAGACCTTTCATTATTCATAGATAGCATCTTCCCCAATGGCAGGCTTGTTTGGTTAATAATAACTATCATAAAAAAAAATATAATCTTTGTTCAGGTTAGCCTCGTAGGGTGTCTTATTTATTTCTTATTTACTTTTAATACCTAAAGGGATGCTGAAGATGAGCAAAATTCTCCCCTGCTGCTCTGAGCTCGAGAATAGAAGTAGAAATTCATTTTTTTCAGATTATCTTTGCTTCAACATGTGAAAGTTTGATTCTGCATTTAAAAATACAATGTTACAAGTGTGAAGAAGAAGTCTCTGGCCTCTGCCGTATAACTACTACACAAGGTCTCACTGCTGCTCGGTGAAGTTATGTATAACCCACACTTGTGCCAAGACTGACCCATATCTTTGGCAGAGCTAGTTAAGTACTTTGTGTCCGAACTTGGACAGAAAACTGAAATTTCAATAAAATAGAAATTTTCACTGTCGTATGTCAATTTATTTTTTGTAAGTTTTCAGTAACTTGATGGAAAACTCTGCAAATTTTCAAGGAAAAAAACATTTAGTTATTCTCCAATTTCTGGCAACAGTGGCTGACAGCTCTAGATTGTTTTACACACACACATAAAGTTGGTCAAAGTCAAATTATCTGCTTCAGTTCTCTTTACTTTAAAAACTATTACAAAAACATTCTTCCCAGTCAAGGGAGATTACAAAACAAGTCTTATGGCACCTTAATTAGTAAAAAAGATAATATTTCAACCAGGGAGGTGATTGTCCCCTTGTACTGAGCACTACTGAGGCCCCACCTAAAGTACTGTGTTCAGTTTTGAGGCCCTCACTACAAGAAAGACATGGAGGTGTTGGAGCATGTCCAGAGAAGGGCAACAAAATTGGTGAGGGTTCTGGAGAACAAGTCTCCTGAGGAGGGGCTGAGGGAACTGGGGTTGTTCAGCCTGGAGAAAAGGAGGCTGAGGGGAGACCTTATCGCTCTCTACAACTACCTGAAAGGAGGTTGTAGAGAGGTGGGGGTCGGTCTCTTCTCCCAAGGAACACATGATAGGACAAGAGGAAATATCCTCAAGTTGCACCAGGGGAGGTTTAGATTGGGTATTAGGAAAAATTTCTTCCCCAAAAGGGTTATCAAACATTGGAACAGGCTGCCCAGGGAAGTGGTGGAGTCATGACCCCTGGAGGTATTTAAAAGACTTGTAGATGTGGTGCTGAGGGACATGATTTAGTAGTGCACTTGATAGTCTTAGGTTAACAGTTGATGATCTTAAAGGTCTTTTCCAACCTAAATTATTCTATGATTCTATATATAATGATTTCCATAGGTATATATGGGGCTTTTTGTACAAATAAGAGCTCCAAGAAAGAGTCTGTAGTCTTTCTCCATGTATATAGTACAGATAATACATATAGTACAGATAATAAGCCTTAACTTTCTGCCTGGGATGCTGGGAAAGTTAATTTGCTAATGCTTGTAAAGTGTTTTAAAATGTTCAGCTATAAGAAGAGTAAAATGTAACAATTACTTTTTAATGAACTAGAAATAACGAGCACTCAGTCTCAGTGCTTTTTTTTCTCCAAGAATGTTTTCTCTTAAATTATGTATTTAATTCCCTCTATATATCTACCTAGACACTTTTTTTTTTTTTTTTTCCTTAACATGCACATCACCATTTTGTCTTGGCAGTGATACAGAAACACAGTATGCTTGTTTCTTTTGCGGACAACTTCTTAAGCTCGTTACTATTGATCTAGGAAGTACTGAAGATAAATTAAGAAGTGGAGTTTGCAAGCAGTAAGGTGCCTCCAAGGGGTTCATGCCATGGGATAAACTATCTGCTAAGCAGCACGTAGGAGCAGAGATGTTTCATGAGCTCCTTTTGCAGGAACTCCTGTATTCCCCCAGAAGCCTTCTGTGAGATCACAGGCATCAAAAGCAAAATTTACTCACTCCAAGCAGAAACAGTGCCGTGAGCTTGTCCACTTGAGGTATACCCCATTAGAACACTGATTTCACAGATCATCACTCCTCTTACAGGTTCAGCATGACTAGAGACTTGTGAATTTTATCATTTGAACTGTAGAGGTGGGCTTGAGCAACACACTGCACAATTCCTGCAACAGTAGTAAATGCAGAGCTTGAAATTATTTCCTTGGATGAATTTTCAGAACGCTATTGGTTCCATGCGTATACTAAAGTCTATTCTTAATTCCTAAGGACCCCTTAATTCTTTTGCTTTACGGCAACTTTCTTAAGGAGGGAGCCAGTGCCAGGTTTTGCAGCAATATAGTGAGGAAATAAAGAATAAACCTGACCAGCATCTCATAGAATCATAGAATGGTTTAGGTTGGAAAGGACCTTGAAGACCATCAAGTTCCAACCCCCCTGCCATAGGCAGGGACACCTCCCACTACACCAGGTTGCCCAAGGCCACCTCCAGCCTGGCCTTGAACACCTCCAGGGATGGGGCCTCAACAACCTCTCTGGGAAACCTGTTCCAGTGCCTCACCACCCTCAAAGTAAAAAATTTCTTCCTAATGTTCAATCTGAACCTGCCCTCTTCCAGTTTAAAGCCATTCCCCCTCATCCTATCACTACATGCCCCAGGAAAAAGTCCTTCCCCAGCTCTCCTGTAGGCCCCCTTTAGGTACTGGAAGGCCGCAATAAGATCTCCCCAGAGCCTTCTCTTCTCCAGGCTGAACAGCCCCAACTTGCTCAGCCTCTCCTCATAGGAGAGGTGCTCCAGCCCTCAGATCATCCTTGTGGCTCTCCTCTGGACATGCTCCAGCAGGTCCATGTCCTTCTTCTGTTGGGGACTCCAGAGCTGGATGCAGTACTCCAGGTGGGGTCTCACGAGAGTGGAGTAGAGGCGCAGAATCACCTCCTTTGACCTGCTGGCCACACTTCTGATGCAGCCCAGGATATGGTTGGCCTTCTGGGCTGCGATCGCACACTGCTGGCTCATGTTGAGCTTCTTGTCAATCAGCACACCCAGGTCCTTCTCCTCAGGGCTGCTCTACAGCCATTCCCCGCCCAGCCTGGATTTGTGCTTGGGATTGCCCTGACCCAGATGTAAGACCTTGCACTTGGCCTTGTTGAACTGCATGAGGTTGGCTTGGGCCCACGTCTCCAGCCTGTCCAGGTCCCTCTGGATGGCATCCCTTCCCTCCAGTGTGTGTACCTTGCCAAAGAGCTTGGTATCACTGGCACACTTGCTGGGGGTGCACTCGACACCCCTGCCCATGTCACTGGCAAAGGTGTTGAACAGTACAGGTCCCAGTACTGACCCCTGAGGAACGCCACTCATTGCTGCTCTCCATTTGGACATCGAGCCGTTGACCGCAACTCTGAGTACAACCGTCCAGCCAGTTCTTTATCCACCAAGTGGTGAATCTCAGAAGACAGCATATTGCTTTACATCAACAACATCTTAGAAATGGCTTCAAATCTAATTTTTACGTGTGCTGTGTATATCCGTGATGCTATAACAAGAAAGAATGGTTGTAATAAGAGTAATTAAGAATTGTAAATAATTGATATAACTGCAAGGTCTTCCTTACATTCATTTGTCTTGTAATAACAGGTGCTACTCGCTTGAGAAGCTCAGCTACCCAAGCCAATTATGTCTGTGTAAGACCAGAATCATGATGGGCAGGAACATTATTCTGATTAAAACACTATTCTAACCTTCAAATATCCTATGCCTGTACCATTAAGCAAGCAAAGGACCACTGTACAGGATGACCTTGAAGAGATATGTATACACTAGCCAAAAAACATATTTTTTCGCATTCGTGGGTATGAAAATATAGATCTACTACTCTAAAAGGGTTGCTTTAGATATTTTAATCACTTACAAACTTCAGCCCAACTTTACTGAGAGCTCCGCAGTTGTATTTGCCTCATCTGTGTTAGGAAAAAGTCTGTTTTCATCTGTCCAAACACAGCATAAGGAGGAAAGGTTGTTAAATAGACACTTTACTTGGCTGCAGCAAAAATGGCTATGCCTGTAGGGTTACATTAAACAATACTTTGTTATGTTTTCAAGCACTGGATCCATATGCCTATATTATGGTATTATTAAAACAGTTCCTGGAGTATTTTTGAATTAGAACAGGCAGGACTTTCCCACACATGATTTGAGACATATCGAGAGGCAGATAGTGTAGGTGGTTTAAATGTGGCCACCCTGTTTTGGAAGATGAAAGCGTTTAATAACATGGAAATTCTAGGCCACTTTGCCTAAGCACCTGGGAACTGTCCTGGGAGCTTGTGCCTTGGTGTCATAGATGCAGCCAATAACTGCTTGACAGACCTTCTCCTATCCAAGAGTAAGAAAGTTCAAATTAATTAATTCCACTGCAGTTTTAATTTCCTGGCAGCTTGTGAACAGCCCCTCCTACTATAATTACACCCTATGTTTCTCTCCATGTTACCATGAAGGTGAAGAAAATTATTTAGTCAGGTACCGAAGCTCTGGGGAACATTTGTTTTTGCTTTTTGGACCTGTAAAAACATCCAAATGAAGACAGCAGTACTTGTGGGCCTTTTATAACTTCTTCGGCCGTGAAATCAGGTCCTCTGATTCAACACTATTTTAACCCTTCTTCCAATAGCAGAAAGAGCAGCAACTTTATCTAGTCTGGACTAGTAACTGAGGAGCAGGAGGCAGCAGAACCTTGAGGGACCTTAACTGAAGACATTCAGCACAGACACTGATTTTAACAGTTAGCAGACACCAACGAAAGGGTTTATTCCTCCTTGCAGAAACTTCCCCATACAAGATCTTCTCTGTTCACCCCAAGAAAGGACTCCTGTAACTGGAATCTCTAATGAATTTACCTAATTTACCCCACTGTACCTTTGGTCAGCACAGCGCTTTTTCTATCATTGCTAGGCATGAGCACAGCCTATGAAATTTCAGATTTTGGTTGAACCCGAATGCTATAAAAATGGAGCCAAGTTCATTGAAAGTTTATGCTTAGGCCTATTTTCAGTTTATATTCATTTATTCTAGTGAGTTAAAGGGACTTATTCTAAGATTTTTGTCTGGTACTCCAGCCAAAGTCATCTGGGCACAGAAAATTACATTGTATTACCCTCCAAAATGGTATGGTAGTAGTCATACTGTCTGTTGGTAGTGGTGCCTGGCCCCATGCCCTCTTGTCTGTTACCCTAAGGACTTCTTGGGGGACCATTATCTGGCAAGCCCCAAGTCTGTCAAGGATTTTTCTAATAATTTAATCATATGGATGTGCAACTCTAGTGCCTGGAAACATTCCTCAATACAATATACTGCACAGCTTAGAAACGAGTTCAGAAATTAATTCTTCTCAGGGCCTGACTTGAAGGTATGGAGACATGGAAATGAAAAGTGGGCAGCAGCATTTTCTATAAAAGGGTTTAACATTTTTCTCTGTGCTGGTTTTGACTGGGATGGAGTTATTTTTTTCCATAATAGCTTGTATGGGACTGTGTTTTGGATTTGGGCTGAAAACAGTGTTGGTAATACAGGGGTCTTTTCATTATTGCTGAGCAGTGCTTACACAAAGTCCTTTCTGCTCCTCATACCACCCCACCAGTGAGTATGCTGGGGGTGCACAAGAAGCTGGGAGGGGAGACATATGGGACAGCTGACCCCAGCTGACCAAAGGAATATTCAGTACCATATGATCACGCTCAGCAAAAAAAAGCAGGGGGAAGAAGGAAGGGGCTGCATTCAGAGTTACGGCTTTTTGTCTTCCCAAGTAACCATTACGCATGATGGAGCCCTGCTTTCCTGAGATGGCTGAACACCTCCCTGCTCATGGGGAGCAGTGAATGAATTTTGTTTTGTTTTGCTTGCACGTACAGTTTTTGCTTTACCTATTAAACTGTCTGTATCTCAACCCATGAGTTTTCTCACTTTTACCCTTCCCATTCTCTCTCCCATCCCACTGGGGGGAGTGAGCAAGCGGCTGGATGGCGTTTAGTTGCCAGGTAGGGTTAAACCACAACATTCTCCAAGGGGCCACCTAAAATCAGACACTTGTTTTGGCTGTAAACAACTAATCTCATTTGTATCAGAAATAGTGTGGCCAGCAGGACTAGGGCAGTGATCATCCCCCTGTACTCGAGGCCCCATCTCGAGTTTGTGACTCTCACTACAAGAAAGACATTGATGTTCTGGAGCGTGTCCAGAGAAGGGCAATGAAGCTGGTGAAGGGTCTGGAGAACAAGTGTTACAAGGAGCGGCTGAGGGAACTGGGGTTGTTTAGCCTGGGGAAAAGGAGGTTGAGGGGAAACCTTATCCCTCTCTACAACTACCTGAAGGGAGATTGTATCAAGGTGGGTCTTAGTCTCTTCTCCCAAGTAACAAGCAATAAGACAAGAGGAAATGGCCTCATGTGGCACCAGGGGACATTTAGATTGGCTATTAGGAAAAATTTCCTCATGAAAAGGGTTGTTAAACATTGGAACGGGCTGCCCAGGGAATCACAGAATCACAGAATGGTCAGGGTTGGAAGGGACCTCTGGAGATCACCCAGTCCAACACCCTGCCAGAGCAGGGTCACCTACAGCAGTGGCACAGGACGGTGTCCAGGAGGGTTTGGAATGGCTCCAGAGTGGGAGACTCCCCCACCTCTCGGGGCAGCCTGTGACAGTGCTCTGTCACCCTCACAGGAAAAACGTCCCTCCCTCATGTTAAGATGGAACTTCCTATGGTCAAGTTTGTGCCCATTACCTCTTGTCCTGTCACTGGGACCCACTGAAAAAAGACTGTTCCCATCCCCCTGGCACCCTCCCTTTAAGAATTTAGAAGAATTAATAAGATTCCCCCTCATTCTTCTTTTCTTTAGACTAAAAAGACCCAAGTCCCTCAGTCTTTCCTCATAAGAGAGATGTTCTAATCCCCTCATCATCTTTGTAGCCCTTTGCTGGACCCTCTCCAGCAGTTCCCTGTCCTTCTTGAACTGGGGAGCCCAGAACCGGACACAGTAGTCCAGATGTGGCCTCACCAGGGCAGAGTAGAGGGGAAGGATGACCTCCCTTGACCTGCTGGCCACACTCCTCTTGATGCACCCCAGCGGGAAGTGGTGGAGTCACCATCCCTGGAGGTATTTAAAAGACATGTAGATGTGGTGCTGAGGGACATGGTTTAGTGGTGCACTTGATAGTCTTAGGTTAACAGTTGGACTTGATGATCTTAAAGGTCTTTTCGAACCTAAATTGTTCTGATTCTAGGATTCTACAATTGTATGAAACAAAACTCTTCCACCTGTTTTCTATTTTTCCTCTTCCTTTCGCCTGTCTTTTTCTTTGCGTGTGTGTGTGTGTGCACGCACACTGCTCTGTTGAGAAGAGTCCAATGGGATTACCTATATCTCACAGACTATTCCTCTGTTATTACTGTAACTGAACTTTAAACACTTAGCGTGATATGGACACCTCCCAGATAAGGCTTGTGGTGCACTACACAAACGTGGACCCAGGGCTTTTAACTGGATGTGTAGCTGAGTGCCATCTCCTGTGAGGGAGGAACGCACCAGGTAGCACAGAACACCGTAGCTTACACTGGTCCAATCCAGCCATAGAACAGATTCAACGAAGGCCTTTACGACTCGATGGTGTAGTTTACTTTGTCTCCTTTGCTTTTAAAATGTGGCTAAATCAGAACTGAAACCTCAATGTGATCTGCTTTCGCAGTGTGAACTCAAGTGCTTGCTCCAGGCAACCTTTAGGGAAGGTAAGAAGAAAATTTGGTACCACTTTTGCTCTTAAGTGACCATGGAGAAGCCATGCTGCTTGGGGTACCGTTCTCTCTGTGTAGGCCACGCGTGTTGAAGGCAATGTCATGTAAGCAGGACGTCTGTCTGAGAACAGTCATGCAGTCTTTAAGACAAAGAAAGGAGATTTGTAGTTGATCTGATACAGCAAGTCCCAGCTGATCTGCAGTCACTCAACAGATAATAGGAGTGCAGGAATTGCGTGATACCTGTGCCTGAACCTGCTTCCTCATCTGCCTCCTAAAACCAGTCTAGACAATGCAATCATACCCAGCTTGGGTGAAAGACACAGAAAATAATGTTTTTCCTTCGCTTTGGGGGCGATTTGGGAGACTGACTACTTAGAGGATGGTGGTGGTTTTGTGGTTGTTCCTGCATCCTGCCCAAGTTGGCTCACGCAAGTACAAAGCTTCCCAGATACTTCTCTCTTCCCTGAATGCCCAGATGTACAGGAGAGGATCCATTTGCTTATCCCATGCCTGTTTCTTAAGACTAGAAACTGGACAGCCCTCCACACGTCAAGTCAGTAGTTCATTTCAGAAAAAAATCCCAGTCACAGTGAGTTGTCCCCAAGTATGGTGGTGTCCACCATATTTTGTTTTGTTTAAGTATGAGTGAAGAAGCTGGGCCTTTTGTATGGGAAAAGGACGTTCACACAAGATGTGAGAGAATCAGGTGCATTTAATTTCCTTTACCAAGGTCAGTCAAATGTCTTAAGTTATGGATTATCTGCTCCAAAAATCAGGTGCTAGCTATACTGAGGGATAAGGGAGAAATTCTCCATCCTCCCAGCTGAACAGGTATAGGACATAATGGAAGTTTCACTGGAAGATAGATGGCTTTCCATGTTTGTGGGAAGGAAGTTTATGTTTTGAAATTGATGAATTAAGGACTTTTTTGAAATTTAAATCCATTTTATGGATGATTGAGCTGTTTCTGCCCACCTGGTCCAGCCTAGCTCAAGTGAAAGTCTTTATCTGAATTGTTCTTCTCCTATTTTATTCCTTTTCTTTTTCCTCCATCTGCCCTGATGAGCTTTTCCTTCTTTCTTCCTGTGAAGGAAATTTTGGTTTTATTTTTTCTAAAAAGGCTGGAAACACTCCTACTTCATCTTGCCAGAAGGGAACAGGGAGGTGAGAGATGTGAACTTGCTCAGTAACAGAATTAACTGCGTTTTCCAAAGTGAGTTTATGTATTCAAATCACATCAATCATCTGAATCATAACAATCAGGTGAACAAATCACATACCACCATAGGATTTTTAGACAGAAGTGTATGTATGTATGTATTTATTTAATGAAAGGGTAGGACTGCCTTTTAAGAGAAAGATTTGGGCTATGGTTTATAAATTTTGGAGCACAGTTGTCCAGAGAAAAGCAGGATTTAAAGTGTCATTCTACCTGTTTTCAGTGTTTCCTACTGTCAGCTCCAGTCTCAGAAGTTCAACTCTGAGAACCTCATCTGGGGCATTTATCTTCTCCTATGCTTTTTGTATGCTTTTAACGCAAAGGTTGGATTTCACTCTGGAGCATCAGCAACCAAATGGCTCCATAAGCTGTGTATGTTGTGCAGGTTTCCTTCTCATTACGGTTTCTGTGTTGCCTTTCTACGCATGAAAGTGCAATCTTAACTGCCAAATAGGGATAAAAATGCTGTTCTATTTCAGTTGGCTGCTGTGAGAATAAAGACATTAAAAAAATTGAAGTGATCAGGTGCTGTGATGATAAGGCCCGGAGATATCTCTTGGTCAAGCTAACCCAAGTTCCAGTAAAAATTTGCTATTCCCTTTAATTACAGTTCAGTAGGCCTGCACCAAGTGGAAGCAGATGTTTCCCTTCAGGTTTTAATTTAAAAATAAATAAATAAAAGAGCTTTCTTTTAAGCATTGCTTTTCTGAGGTTGAAATAGTCTTTGAAAATCATGAGAAAACTGTCGGACCTAAAACATTCAAATATCCTAAAACACCTGCATGTCTTTTTAAGCTTATGGTAGCTCGAGCCATCCTGTGGATTAATAGCAGAGACGTACAGGAATTGAGGGCATGGAAAAGAGCTTGGCCAAGGGAATGGCCAAGAGCTTGGCCAAGGGAATTAGCTTGGCCAAGCTAATTGCCAAGGGAACTTTGCTATCTGCAGCCTGTTCCATAAATTCACCGGAGTATTGACATTACCATCAGGATCAAAGAGCAAGTAACACATCTCAGCAACAAAATCCATGAGACAGGATATTAAACTGGGAAGCAGGTGGCTGTGTGAAATGCAAAAAGTAAGAGAGGGTAGAACAGTTCCTGCAGCCTCTTAAGGACGGGAGTGTGTGAAGCCAATCACGGGGGAAAGACAAAGGGACAAAAAGATTAGGCTGATTATTTTATTTTTAGATGAAAGAATCTATTAAGACAATGTAACATGGCTGTGAACTGGTGATGTTTTTAGTTTCTTTTTTTAGGATGTTTCTTGTAGTAATATCGCAGAAGGAATTTCCTAGGATTTCCTGGGATTTTTCTCAGATGCATGTACCCAGTTTGAACACCTGGGCAAAACTGCACTCCAGGAAGAAGGTTTTGTTCCACTTAAGTTTTTCAGTTGTGCATTCTCAAAACAGGTTTCACAGGTAACAACAGGATGAGACATTTTGTGAAGTACATTTGTGGTTCTCATCCATTTAATCCATACAGGGAGAAAAAACTGCTTCTTATAAGGTGGTCTGAAAGTTGGAGCACTCAGGGATACATAAGAGTTTGATCCAAGAGAGTCTGCTAATCCTCACTTGAAAAACAAACAAACAACAATTTCTTCACTGTGCAGCAAAGAAATAAAAAAATATTTTTATGAGAGAGACAGGGAGAAAAACTCTAAGCAGAAGTGTAACTTTGCTCTGTAAATGGTCGCATCTCTTCTAGAGGGGAATGCTACATCCTAGGCACTGTGCAAGGAACCTTCCTTTCTTCCTCCAGTCCCCCTACCCCCCCCAGTAACTGCTGAATGTAATATCAAGAAACTGTCCTTAGCAAAGAAATAAGAACTTGCACCACAACCTACTGTCCTTAAAAAGAAGCTTAGTTCTTCAAAAGAACAGAAGGTGTGCTTTTCAGAAAAGGGCAAAGTTTGTGAAGGGTCTGGAGAACAAGTCTTACAAGGAGAGGCTGAAGGAATTGGGGTTGTTCAGCCTGGAGAAAAGGAGGCTGAGGGGAGACCTTATCTCTCTCTACAACCACCTGAAAGGAGGGTGTAGTGAGGTGGGGGTCGATCTCTTCTCCCAAAGAACAAGTGACAGGACAAGAGGAAACGGCCTCAAGTTGCACCAGGGGGGGTTTAGGATGAATATTAGGAAAAATTTCTTCCCCAAATGGGTCGTCAAGCATTGGACGAGGCTGCCCAGGGAAGTGGTGGAGTCGCTGTTCCTGGAGGTAAGTACAAGACATGTAGACATGAAGCTTAAGGACATGGTTTAGTGGTAACTTGGCAGTGTGAGGTTAACAGTTGGACTTGATGATCTTCAAAGTCTCTTCCAACCAAAAAAAATTCAATGATTCTATGATTCCATACAGGACTTAAGGTTGTCAGTCCCCAAGACCCACATATGCCAACCCTCACTCCTAAGTCAGTTACTTTCTCCAGAGTCCTCGTTTCTGACTGTCTCTTGACATCTCCCTGCTCAGCAGGAGTGTTTCTGGAGAACTTTGTCATGTACCGCAGGAGGAATTTTGGCTGCTATTTTGGGGAGAGAAGGTATTTAAAGCTTCGGGGAAAACAGATTCTCTCTGCTGGTCTATATTTGAAAGGCTTTGGTATCCTCTTATTTTAGGGAGGATTTTTGCAGAGGCGCTTGCCTACATGAGAAATACACAGAATCCCAGAAGTTTACGCAATCATGTTTTGCTCCGTATTTTCAGCATTTACCTCCTGAACCACTGCCTATGATTACTAGGGAGCAATGACCATTCAGTATTTTCTAACAATGTTGTATTACCTCAAGCCCTGCTGGAGAGGCGATGCCTCAATTATTGTTGTAGCTGATTAACTCTTGCTCCACTCTGAGTGCTATTTTTGCGAGGCCATGGTAATCTCTAAATCACAGCCCTCAATGCGCACTCAACAATGGAAGAGCATTACCTGCAATTTCCCAAGCATTTAATTTCCTTGGAAGATTTATTTGTAAACAAACATGAGCTTTATTGTTGCTTGTTGCAGACACGCAGTAAATTAGTTTTTCCACACTGAAATGCAGCAGCATAAAATTCTCACTCGAGGAAAGTACTAACTGGCATTATGGCATTACTTTGTTAATTACATTGGCACATACACTGCTGCTCTTTAAATTAATCCTGTACACCAGAAACACTTCGTACCTAATGATTTCCTGGACTTCTTGTATATTAATTCATGCTTAATGTAATCTAAATAGTTGTCAAAGTGACAAATGCAAGGAAGACACAGACAGCATTTATAGCAACATGTAAGTGAGTCATGGTCATAGAAGCTATCATGCAGTGATCACTGGTAAAGATTAATTTGAATATGTTGAGTTTGGCTTTGGTATATTTGACAGGTTTCTGACTCTTTCTTATCAGTCTGACTTGTCACTTTTTAACAGATTAGATTTTCCACGTGGTCCACTTCTCTAGCCAATTCTCAGTCATTTTGGTTTTGGTTGTTGACTGTCAATGGTGTCTAATGAGATTACGAGCTTGGAAGACTATAACAATGAAGTTTATTTAGGTTATTGTTTATGACAAGAAAGGCCATGACTAATCCATGGCATAAATTATACATTCTCCAGTCCTTAACATTCTTTGACCCTGCAGCATTCTTAGTGGAAAACTGCTCGATCGACATTGCCATCTTCCCAGATTTCTTCCTTATCATTTACAGCAACAGCTCTGTTATTGCATGTCATATATCTTACAAATAAATTTATGTCATTTTATCATCTCACTTTGAACAGAGCTTTCCAGAAGTGCAAGAAATGTAGAGGCATCTGCTGTGGTAGTTACCACATAAAGTTTTAGCTGCTCCTGAACTCAGAAAGGGGCATGAAAGTACCTTGACAAAACACGGGAGAGTCTCCGGCTCTCTTGAAATTTGAATTTAGCACTTGAGTTCCTGCCTTCAAGAGATATTGGACCAGTACTTCAACTAGGAGTCTTAAATTTATAAGGACTAAGTAGCACTTAGTATTTAGTACTTAGTCTTTACAAGTACTAAGTGGACAGAAAAAGTTTCCGGATTTCTCTCTTGAGAAAAAGCATCTTGCCAAAGTAGTTTCCATCCATCTGGAAGGAGTGTTTCTCAGCTCTGCAAAGAGCAAATCCGGTGGGAGCTATCTGAGCTCTCCTGGATAAACATGCATGTAGTTACTTGCAAACATGGAACAAAAAAAAAGGAACAGCTGCAGCCAGGAAGATAGGAAAAAGGAAAAGCAAAACATAAATGTTTGTTTTCAATTCTTCACCTCTCTGCTGTTCATGTGTGTTACTCAGCGCTATCAGGAGAACTGTCATGGCACTGGCTATGTCAAACTGTCAAAACTGGAGCATGGGCTGGTTTGACTTTTAACATTTGACCAGACGAAGAAATAATGCCAACAATGATGAAGTGCACAATAATTATCACAATGACCATTTAAATGTAGATGTACAACTGGTTGTTTCAGACTAGATGCTAGGAATCGCTCATCCCAGCTGAGTGCTGCATCGACTAGGTCACCCAAACTTCCTCTTACCTATTATTTCTACCAAGCCAAATCAATCATTACCAAATACTGAAAATTCTGCTAGGCACCATGCAGCAGGGTAGGCAATGTGGTCTAGGAAACCTTCACAGAAGGTGGAAGGAGGAGTTTCAAACTATGCCTTGCAACTTCATTACCCCGCTTACAATTACACGCAGAATGCAGTTTTTGGTCCATGACCTCAGCGGAGACACTATGGGGAAAATTCTCTAAGTATGTGTTATCACTTGCGAAATGGGCTTTCTTTCTATGAAGGATGTAAGCATATAATTACTTTTAATACATTAATTTTATGCCCACAGCTCCTACTTTGTGTTATCATCTTTTTTTTTCCTGACATCATTATGTTTTTCTCCCACAACTTTCTAGGAGCTTTAAACTATTTTTAAATCGCTGTCTATTTTATTTTAACTGTGATCTCCCATCCCTTTTATAGTTCCTTGCTATATTTCCCTCCAGTTTTCCTTTAGCTTCTAATTTCTTTTTCCCTGCGTTCATTATTTTTATGCCAGCACTTTGAATATTGTTTTCCCGCATGTAGCTCTTTTGTTTCTTGTAGCTCTGAATTGTTATTTACATTTTGAAATGGAGGCTTGGATGCCTTCATCTAGCTGGTGGCTCCATCTTGTAGATATTGTGTTACCACGTAGTGCAAAATAGTCCATCTCAGTAGTGATTTTTTTAAACTGTGAATCCTTCTGGGAAGACGCTGAGTGTGCGCAGAGTGTAGGAGCTGAGTTTCCATCAAAGTCGGTAACAGAACTTGCTGCGGTCTGTTACAAAACCTTTGTGCTTTAGCTGGAGGAGTGACAACCATCATTTCCAGCATAAGGATTTTCTCTGGGATTATGGCTATGTGGGTACTTCAACCCATTCTTGAACTTTAAAAAATGATTAACACTTGGGTCTCCATATTGCCTTAAACCTGAACCCAACATGTGAGATCTCACCCTCCAGGAGATAGCGGTTAAAACCAGAGATGTGCTGCTTGCTGTAGTACTAAAATCAGCTGAGATTTAAGGGTTAAGCAGGAGTTTATCCTTTTCTGGATGTATTTATATAAAAAAACAATCAGGCAAGTAACCTTTGCTATGTTGTAAAAGTTTCCTGGATGTGGGTTTGGTTGGGTTTTTTTTTTGCTTCTTTGTGGGCATTTTTCCTAATGACCAGTGAATGGCACTGCTTGTACACAGCACTATGTCATGAAAGCTTAGCACATGCTCTGTAACAGTGCCGAAAACTAAAATTTCTGCTGTATACCTTCTTTCAGGGAGATTTAGGGAAGCCATTAGGTCAATGGGCAATGTTATATTTCCCTGAAAATGATTTAAACATCTGCCCTCTACCTCCCCTTCTTGAACTAAAGCCTAGACAGTGAAAATACTTACAAATTGCCCTTGTTCTTCCCTCCTGTCCTCACCATAGCTATCCTTATAGTAAAGATAATGACTAAACATGATTAAAATAGTAATTTCACAACATTTGAACCCATGTTTAGCAACTAACCTGAGGGATCTCTGTGTCTCCTCCCACCCCCTTCTCTTTTCCTCCTTGAAAATGTGTTCTTGGTGTATAGTTCATCAGCAACACCTTTAGAAGACTGTTATGTACACCCCACAGCAGCCCGATGTGGACATAGAAGCAGGGAGGGAGGAGAACAGAGGAGGAAGATACAGATTATTAATTCCTGAAGTTCTTGTGCCATGAAAGTGGTTTCATTATGCAAAATCTGGATACAAAGCTTGGGGTTTTGATCTTGGAGATGGAGCACAAACCTCACAGAGGCAGAGAAACAACTACAGTCTTGCTTGTGGGGTTGGAAAGCAAAGCCAAGTTCAGGAGTGCCAATAGAAGTGAATTCAGATAAAAAAGAACATTTTCTGGAACCAATTCCTGCAACCTGTTTCCTACAGCAGTTCAGCAAACCCCTTTGGCTCCTACAACCTCCTCTTTACATCGAACTCTCCCTGCCTTTGTCTAAAACATTTGTCTTGTCAGTAAAAGAACTTTTATCTGTAGTCAAAATTGCCTTGGCAGAGGTAAGTTCCTTTAAGATTATTTCCTCTAAATTCAGGAAATATTTGGGCTTTTGCTTTGAGGAAAGGAAGGCAGGGATCAGAGTCAAGTCTGTCCTTTTCCTTTATGATGTGCACATGAAAAAGGAAAAAAAAAAAGGAACAAAAGGAAAAAAAAAAACTCAGAAAATAAAGGAAAGGTTCAATAAAAGGATCTTCATCAAAGTGATAGTCCAGACTGTTAGAAATTCAATGCAATCTTCAATATAGAATATTGCTCATATTTTATATGCAATCCAAGGTATTCTGTGGGGTAAATCTGGGAATTCATTCTTCAAATTTCATTTGAAGTGACAGAACAAGAATTATAGAATCATAGAATCGTTTAGGTTGGAAAAGGCCTTTAAGATCATCGAGTCCAACCGTTAACCCAACACTGCCAAGTTACTACTATACCACGTCCCTCAGCACCACATCTACATCTCTTTGAAATAAGGGATGGTGACTCAACCACTTCCCTGGGCAGCCTGTTCCAGTGCTTGATAACCATTTCAGTGAAGAAATTTTTCCTAATATTGAATCTAAATCTCCCCTGGTGCAACTTGAGGCCGTTTCCTCTTGTCCTAGGACAATGGGCACAAAATGAAATAGAGAAAACTTCATTTAAATATCAAAAAAAATATTGTGAGGGTGGTTGAACATGTGGATTCTCCATCTTGGCAGTTTTCATTGTTGAGAAGATTCACTCTTTGATCTCAAAGCAACAAAAAATTCTAATGCCACATGTAGAAGACACCACTTTGCAGGCTGGACAGGTTTGTTGTGCTAGGAACTGCTCTGCACACTCCTGTCTAAGGTCCTCCTGAAATGACAGCAAGGTTTTGCATTGGCAGACCGCAACTTCACCTGGGTATCTGCCCCTTCACCTTTTGTGCAGTTAAGTGCTTTGCCATGGAGCTGGCAATAAATCAGTGCCAGAGAATGGATAGAATTAGAATTCTACATTTAATTCTCTGTGTAACTCCTTAACACAGTAGGAGACATATTTAGTTGGAGAAAGCTGTCCTTGCTGAGAATTGTACTCTGTAATGAGAACACAGCTAGAATTGAAGACTTTTTTTATTATTTGAGGGGGTTTTATGTATTTCTTTTGGATTCATTTATGAAGTGATGTCCTGAAGTTAGCATGGCTGAGGATTAAATTTAGTTATCAGTGATAAAAATCTAAAATTACTTTTATCGTAGCCAGTTATCCATGTGTAACGAAGGATGAAGACTTCTTCTACCATAAGCAATCCCCCACCCCAGTCATGGAAAATCCCCAGCCACCTTCATTTTACACTGTTTTCTTGAGAGTACAAGGTATATCACTAAATCTCCATTTTATGCAAAGCAGATGTTGAAATCACCTTTATGACTGCTTCTCTTTTTCAGCATGTCTAGGGTTCTGGTGTGGTTACTGTGAAAACAAAATAGTATTTATATTCTTATTCATATCACAGGTTATCCTCCACCTTCTGTACACTTTTGGAATTCATTAATATGACTCTCTGTGTCACGACTATAACGGAGTTCTCTCTTGTTTTATTTCACACATTACAATGTGAACACATTTCTAAATATTCTCAGCTATGCATGAGTATACCCTCTAGAAGGGAAAAATAAACATAATTTGATGTTAAACTGCTAACTCAACACAGCTCTAGAGATTCTCTAACAAATATCTAGTCATATGTATGCTTCCTGCCAATTTTTTTTTTTTAATGTAGAAAAACATCTTGCTAAGTGTTCTTTGACAATTTTGAAAACCAATGTTGAAAGCAGCACACGCTCAGGCTCTGAGTGCTGCTTTTAAAACTGTGTTTTCAACGTTATGTTGCAATGCACAGCTTTCAGGAGTTTCATCAGTATCCACACTTGACATTTTCTGTCCTGACTTAAGTCAGATATGGAGAGGGAGAGCTTGGCATCTCAGAAAATGCAGAAACTCAGGGAGGTGGAAAAGAAAAGGGGGGAAAAAAGCAGCTATTTGAAATAAAAGGGTGGAGATACCTGGTTCTATTTAAGTATTCGTTTTGACACCGTAGGCTGCAAATCTACAGGATATCCAGTGAATAGGTCTTTCCTAAACTTGTATGACAGTAACATATGCTCCTGGACAAAGAGAGCAGAAATACATGAGAAAAGTGTTGCCGAAATACGTAGGACAGTGTACAGCACAGTTGCCATATATTTGATATTATCACGAATACAACAGCTTTACCGTGTATGTTCAGATGGGCTGTATGGTGCACATGCAGGTCAGATGTACCCTTTCACTTCCAGGCTATGGAAATTGATAGTTATGGGAAATAAAAGAGAAGAAATACTCCCTACAATCTCTCTTCTCTGGACTTTTCTTCCTTTTTCCTGGCCTCTTTCTTCTACTGACTTCCCCATCTTCCATGAGCAGGACTTACGATCCAGAGTGAAAGGGTGGAGTGAAAAAATCTACACTCACACATAGCTTTTTACAGCCAGTGATGCTTAGTCGGGAATATTTTCAAATGTTAAAGTGATTTAGGAGCAGTTTTACCCTGATACATTAACTGATACGCAAACTGGATTATTTTTAAAGTCTTCTGCATCAGAAATGTTGTCTCAGATGAAAGAACAACAGAGAAGAAAACATTTTGTCTAATTCTACCAACACATTAGCCAGAACCGCTCATTTAAAAATAGTCAGACGATCAAGATGGCAGGTTGCCCTTTGTGATCTGTTTGTCTTTTTCTTATAAAGCACTCAAGAAATTGTTCTGTGATTTTTTTTCTTCATCAGAGGACAAAATAGTAAAGGTAACTTATACTGATTTTTACCTTTAAACTCAGGTTAAAAAAGTCTTGAACATGCAGGCAGGAATCCCCCTGTTACTAGACCATGGCTTAATTATCTGACTTTAAAATACATTTGGCTGCTCCTTTTGATTTTCTGGTGCTGCCTGATAATTAGCTCTCTTCCTTTCCCCTCGCTGACTTTGTTTGATAAGGCTTTTATAGAGTCTTGGCGTGCGTAATTTAGTAAGTCCCATTTGTAATGCAGCACATCTCTCTCTGCTCGCTCTGCTCTGTCCCAGGCTTGGAGCAGAACAGAAGTCTAATTGGCACTGTTTACAAACCATTGCACTTGGGAGGAGCTGTGCCTCCATTTGATAAGTAAAGATGTGAGACATGAGAAGATTATAACTAACGCACGCTTTGAACCCTCTATGAGTTAAAAAAAAATAAATAAATAGAAGAAAAGTAAGACAGGAAAAGAGAATAAAGTAAAAGAGAAGCAGGTACATCTGGGAGGCAAAGAGATTACATTGCAGATAAAGCATCGGGAGTTTTTATAAGAGATGGGTTGTGAACAGCTGATGATTTACAAGGTGCTTTGGCTCAAACAAAAATTGCCATGCTGAGGGGTGGAAAGGTTAAAAAGAAAAAAAAAAAAATAAAAGAAGCGTGTGGAGGAACCAGAGGTCCACTTTTAATTATCGACAATAATTTCTATGACAAATCAGAACTTGGCCCGCATGGGCTGAATGAAAACTGGATCCCTGCCCCAGAAAGCTTGTGTTATCTTTAAGACATTTATTTTTTTATTTTTTTACTTAACGTAGATGTACTATAGATCAGACAGTCCTTATGTCAGGTGGCTGGATCTGGGGAGGAGGACGCTGTGGGGACAGCACCATTCTGTGCTTTCCCTCTTCCACAATTTCTCTTGAAGTGTTTTCTTTTGGCTACCGTCAAGGTACACAGAGCTTGCTTCGGACTGATCATGACTCTGCTTATGTCTTCGTGTACCTTCTGCACGCTCATGAAATGAAAGGAGAGAGAAGATCCGGGCAGGGATAGTGGTTACCTGTAGTAAGGTTTACATCTGCTCTTCAGAGCACAGTGTGGAGTGTGTGGAATAAACATTCAGTGAAATGTTTATAAGGGTAAGGTGTTTTTGAAAAATTAGGAAATTTTTGGTCAACAGAGAAGACAGGAACCATTTTGAACTCTTAGCTCCTCTATGACAGACAATAAAAAATATTTCCTGAAACTAAAAGAGAGCAGATACTGTTCTGGAGTTTGCTACATAAGCAGAGAGGGCTAAAATATGTTGCTTATTTTTTTTCTCCAACTTTTCACAGAATGACAGAATGGTAGGGGTTAAAAGGGACCTCTGGAGATCTTCTTTTCTTTACTTCAAGCATCATTTTAAGATATCATACAGGTCTGGTCTCTGTTGATTATTAATTTAATTTCTGAAGTGATCTTTAGATAGAGAAAAAACACCTGTGGGAAGCACCTACCTCTTTCATAGCAGAAGCCCTGAGATTAGCTACCGAAGGTAAATGTGAAATGAGCAAGTTCAGAGTCCTGCGGCTAACAGCCCCTGACCTGGAGTACTGCTGGATGGAAAACATCTGGCGAATTTGGAAGTGCAGGACAGATTTAGAAAGGTAACAGCTTGAAAAGGCTGGAGGTGAAGGAGAGAGCAAGGCTGAGAAGAGAGAAAGTGCAGAGTCTGGATGGGGTAAGGAGGTGGAGGAGAGATGTAGAAAAATGTGTTTGTGAAATGCAGGTTCATGAAGTGGTCCCATGAAGGGAAAGAGGAAGAGTGCTCCCAGATGATGATGGCAAGACATGAAATGTCAAGCTTAAACTGAAGCAAACAATGTTCTTCCAGGGCATTTATGAATAAAGGCAGCACAAATAACAATCAGGCGAAACCTAATGAATCTGAAAGTGAGCTGCAGGTCCCCACTCGCACATTTGCTATGCCAATGTGTGAAGGCAAACACGAACTGCTTTCTCAAAGGCTTCCCTGACAAAATCTAGGGTTGAATTAGTGCAACCAGAGAGAGAAATGTCAACCCACCGTGTATTTGCCAGCAGTTACAGTTGCAATCAATGCTGACTCAAGGCTGGAAGTTTCCAAGGACCTGCTTCTCAGAAAAAGGCAAGAGGCATTATTCACGGAGTACTAACCATTTGCTCAGTTATCCCCATAAGTGGGTATTGTGGCTCCTGACTAACATTCCAACCATCAGACAGGTCTTGTCACAAAGGTTTAAAGTCTCAATTGACAGCGCCTTGGGAATTGATGTGAACCAACTTTGTCTGTGGCCACACAACACAATAGTGCCAGCAGCACAATAAGACAGATTTCTTGAGCCTCGTGCTGTATTATCCGAGGTGATTTAAAAAAAAAAAAAAAAAAAAAAAAAAAAACCAAACCAAACAAAACCAAACAAACTAGTTTGCTAGGTGAAAGCAGCTGGTTAAAACAGTGTTTGGAAATTATTATCCCAAATGACTTAATTAAGGGATATAAGGAACCAGATAAAGAGACAGATGAATGGGTGGTTGGGAGGAAATGCGTTAGAAAGAGAAATCTCCCTGCTATGGCTTAACTTGCCACAACTATATAATAATCACAGTAAATACGGAGATCAGTGGATTATTTGCTTAGCATTGAATGACTTATGTGGCGTGTCAGCAAAACACCCAGGAGAATAAAACGCACCAGTTTCTGCTCTCTAATTACTCTTTTCAGATGGAGTAATGATCTTTAATGTGCAGTGGATCTCATTAATTAACTCTCAGATTTTAATTAACTCTTTGCCTAATTCACCTGCCATAATACATTATCACAAATGTCAGCTCAACAGTTTTTTCCTCATTTGGGGAGGAGAAAGAGGAAATTGTGTGTTCATAAGTGTTTTCTGTTTCCTCTTTTCTAGTGCCTCTCCTGGTAATGAGTAACTTTCCTGATACAGTTATATGGAGTAGGAACCTATCGAAGCATCCGATGTGTTTGGTTGCCTGAATCTAATGAACTCAAGGGGAGATGGATGTTTCATTATCTTCAAATGTACCTCACACATTTCTTTGGGCACTTTTTAGGCGCATTAAAAAATCGCAAAACAAAGCAGAACTGCTGTCTTCAATGTGAAACAGCAAAACTGTGGGAGTCGGAACTATTTTGTGAGAAATGTACTCTAACTCTTATTTATTTTTAACAGCTACCTCCTTAAACACTGGATATTCTTCCTGTCCCATAAAAACAAATGTCTGAATCCTCCCTACACGCTTTTAAATTAATTTTTAATCCAGGTAATGTAAAACTACATAAATCCTATCAGCGTAGTCTGTGGCAGTAGTCCCACTGAATGATATATGGTCATAGTACAAGGTTGTTCCTTGGGTACACTCTGTTAGTGCTACCACTATCGAGGAGCCAAGACCAAACCTCATTACAGAAACTAATGTGTTTGTATGGTGTTTCATTACCTTCAATATGAGTTTCTCCCATGCTGAAGCAGATTTATCCTTGTTATGAATTCATACTGGTTAAGACAGTATCTTGTCACAGCAGAGGACATAGACAGCACAAGGTCCTCTGTTAGGAAGTCAAAGTGACAGTTCCCTCAGATTTCTTCCTCCCTCACAGCTCTCCTGTAAGATTCGGACCCAATTATCCCATCCCCTAATGGTTCGTAGGTGAACAACTGATTTCCATTCCTGCCTTCACCACTAAGTTCCTGTGAAACTCTTGTTTGTTCCAGACCTTCCCCACAGTCTTCGCACATCTCCCATGTTTAACCCCACTTTGTACCCTTGCCTCTCCAAACAGCAGCTTCTTTGGGACGAAAACATTTCTCACTCTGCCTGTACAAGACCCAGCACCGCCGACTTTCTATTTCATGTAGGTACTTAAGTAGTAGAAGAAGATGAATGTCTTACACTGACATTTTGTTTTTCAATTTTGTAGAAGATCTATTGCTTTTTCTCCCCTCAGTATTTCGCGGCATTTCTAAAGCATACTGATGGATATTTTTAAGCAAACCTCAATGGAAAGATATTCTGTTTATAGTCAAGCGCTTATGAAGATGAATATGCTGTAAACAATGACGATGCTTGATAGTGATCGTGCCCTGATCTAACATGTATTGATGTATGAAATTAGAGACTTGTGCTAAGCTGAACTAATTGCTATAACTACTGCTGCAGACAACTGAGGCCCGTTAATTATCTAAAAAATAACAACCAACAAAAAAATGTTCTAATTTGTTTCAGGGAGATTAGATTTAGCCAGATTCCCTTTACTTCACAGCTCCAACATACAGGCACCCACAATACTTTTTCTTGATGTTTCCTAATTAGGAAAACAATTTTTTCACCAAATATGAAAAATATCAGGAATATAGAACATGGAAGGAATCTTGTCAAGCATAAAGAGATGACAGGCCATGGACGGGGTCACTTATTTTGTTTTGTTTTGTTTTTTTTTTTTATTATTGCTGAGGTGTACAAGTCAGAGAGGTAGAATCTGCTTTCTGTATGCAGCACTAGAAACCATCCGTTTTCTGGGATTTTAAACTGTTTTATTTCTCCTGTTTTCAGGCAAGCTATTTCACCTCAAATAAAAGCATTGGTGAGATTAGAAGTGATGTTGACTTTAGATTAGGCTCTTCCTGGTTCTTCTGAAAATGTTTCCTAAACAATATGATTTTGCAATAACACCCCCCCATAATAATAATAATAATAATAATAATAATAATAATAATAATAATAATAATAATAATAATAATAATAATAATAACAATAATAATGATGTTTTCCCTTTCCGCTTCTGTTATAAATTTGATTTAGATGCAAGATTTGAAAAGGAAGCAGCAGGACATGAAGAACTGGTGAATGCTTTTCAGTCACAGGGATAAAGAAAGCAGAAGTGCTCATGTAGTGTTTAAAACAACATCCAGGCAAGCCGGCTGTGGTTGCCTCCTTCGGAGCGAAGTGTGGCTGAAGAGGACTGACCAGATATAGTCAGAGATGATGAATTATTGGTGAATTCAATCCTGACAGAGAAAATAAATAGTCGCAGAGGTCTTCATGTGTTCATCTTGCCATCAGGTCTTTGAAAATGATACACAGTTTTTGGAAAGGGCCTACTTAGTTATGCAAGAATATGATACTTTAAGCAAGACCTATACCTTCCGTGTTCCTCCTTATACTCTTGTCTATTTTTTTCTTATGTTTTGAGGTGGGTTTTTTTTGTTTAGTTTGGGGTTTTTTTTACATTTCTTTTATGCAATATTTCATTTCTGTAAGACAGAGTCCAAGAGTGCCCCAAAGAGCTTCATTTTTTGGCAAATGCTGAGCACCTTCCCTTCTGGGAATCAGTCCCACCTTGCTTGGATGTCCCATGCATTTCTCTCCGAATTGGCTGAGATGACTGTGTCATATTCAAAACAGCGATTTGCCTAGCAGCACATGATGTTCTGCATCTTCGGTTAAAAGGGGAAAAAAACAGATGAGCAAAATCCCCTAGATTTCCCTATTAAAATACAACAGGTCACTTAGAAGCTAGGCCCCATTTGCAGGTTTACCTCCCCAGGCAGTCTCCAGGGAGCAGTTCAGACCCCACCTGCATGGCTACCACTTCGTGGGTTTCTGTAGGCATCCACTCCTTCCCATGTGAGACCTCACTCTTGTCAGCTGAGGACATCTGAAAACACATGGCACCTTTGTGGCTTGTGCCTCATCCTGCTGAGCTTTACTGCTGCTGTGCCAAAAATCTATAAGATGAAACATAGCCCCCACCAAAGCTTCTTCAGTTCACTTTGCAGAATCTTACCCTTGTTTTAAATTCGTTTATAAAGCTGTGAATTGCATTCAGCATTGAAGCTATTACTCCCTGATCACTCCTCTCTGTCTTCCTCTCCTTCCTCTGGGGAAAAATAAATAAATAAATCACACTCGGGGCTTCTTGCTGGTGGACAGTATGGAAACATGAGGTTTTCTTTCATATCTCATGTAATTCTTGTTTGTATCAGCTTTACAGTGGGTTCTCATGACCTGGAAAAAAAAAAATGCAGATACCACTCTGCACTCTACAATTAAAATCACAGCAATTTATTTAGGTGTACCGCCATCAAGTTGCGTTGAACCTTTGGTTGGTTCATATATATTAAATAAAATAATCCTCTTTTTGTTGCAGGACCCCCGGGCTGCAACAACAAAATAAATTGCTGCATTCTTGGTTACTGAGACATTCATAGCCAGATAAATATTTGACCCTAAGTTATCCAAATATAAATTTCCCCACTTAAAGGAAAACAATCCCCATCCCTACAGTGCCTTGTCTTGATCAAAGAGTATGACAGGAGACCTGTGACGTCCATTATCTAACATAGTGTTCAAGCCTGCACTGTGGGAGCTCATTATGCTGTGATTCCCTGGGTACCACAACAAAACTTATTTTTTTTTTTCCTTTTAAACTCCTTTCAGAAATGTCCATAGGTTGGATGGGCACATGAATTTCCCATTTTCTGAAGCCAATTTCAACTAGATTAAAATCTCAAATGGAATAAATTAGCATAGTGTGGGAAGACACATCCTTAGCCATGCTGCAAGAACATCCAGTGTTCTTTTCCTACATCCTATAATTGCTTTCCTGCTGGATCTCACCTGCACTTATTTTTCACTGCATATCCTTGCTGAGCAATGACCATAGGTGGCTTCAGTTTTGTAAAATCTTAATCAGACATTCAGGAAGCCACGTCCCATTTTAAGTGACTAGATAAATGTCTCTGTTTTTGTATTTCTACTGGTTTTTTTACTGGTTATGATTCATCCAGAGTTACCAGTGTTATAACCATAGACGGTAAGAGCCTGAACAAATCACATTTAATCCTTTATTATATTCTGAAGGACAAAAAAAAAGAAAGAAATTTTGTTAAACACTGCATACAAAAATGTAGACTCTCTGGCAATCTGGAATTGCACATCCTGATCAGCTTAATCTCAACCCTCAATGCTCTTCTTCGTACTCACAGATGGCCCATTACAATTCTGCTTCAACTGTCCCTCTCTTCTCCTCTTGGGGTTACTCTGCACTGGATACCTGCAGGATCACAAATCAGATTGGCCAGCTACTTGTGCAGGGTGGAGAGAAACTAAATTATAAGTCTTTGAGTTAGTAGCCCAATTGATAAGAATTTCAAGGTGGGTGGGAGCCTTGAGAATCTCATCCTCAGAGCAAGAGGTGCATTTCCTCTGTTCACAACGAAGCGAGTTTTCCAACCAGCAATAACCCCTCCCTATCGTTCCCTATCATTCCATAAACTCCATTGGTTTATGGCACTCCAGATCTAGAATTCCCCTGCTGATCTCCACCGGTTGATTTCCACTGATTTACTGCCAAAGGTGGTGCATTGCCCAGTGGTAAGGCAGATGCCGATCTGGAACCACTGTGACACTATCAGCTATCTTTTCTGATTCAACCCAATATGCCCAGTCTACAATGAGAACATGGGACTGCAGTTCCCCCAAAATATAATTGTCCAAGTTTGATGCTGATTTGCTCGGTTTTAATTAAAAAAAAAGAAAAAAAAGTCTTTCAGATCATTGGGAATGTTGACTTTTATTGCAGTTTCCTGACACTCATTAGATGTTACAACATCTTCACTCTATTTATACCCAAATGAAGGAAACTTGCTTGATGTAGCCTAAAATAGCTAAGCATGGATTTCTGGCTTCAAAAGGGAACTTATATGTTTTCCAATCATTCCCTGTAGTTTTCTTACTGTATTATCTTGAAAGCTCATAATAAGGCTGGAATAAGTCCTTTGACAACAATTTCACAACCTTTATTGACAATTACTTCTAATCCCAGAATGATTATTTAGTTATGATATTTCTTTTAATGTTACATTGAAGCCCTCGTTGGTGAAGTCTCCCTAGTTTTGTAGAATGTGCTTCTGTTTACAGGGACTACTTGACTATAAGCAATGCTTGGGACTTTCTATACCAACACTTTAAGCAATAACTACATCCTTTTCTCTGAACAGAGACTGTTCAACCTCTCTTTAATTATCACAAATCTATACCCAAAATTTTCATCTTTATTTCATATCTCTCTTCTCAGCTACCTTCTAAAGAACCACACATATTGGGACATCTCCTGTATTTGGAGTCTAACTAGTTACTGTTGTATAGATTATTATATTTTCTTATAAGCACTCCCTTTTGAGTATCTATGTAATTTTTTTGAATGTTTGAGGAAGACAGAGGAAGTTTGTTTTTGGTTTTTTTTTTGCTTTTCAGTTAGGTTTTCTGTGCGCTGAAAGACTTATTTAATCAGGCATAAAGAACTCAAGCTGTTTATCTTAAAAAAGGACAATCAAGAGGTGACTCTATTACAGTCTAAATATCTCCACAGGGAGAAATACCAGGTAGTAAAGGGATCTTTAATTTAGTGGAGAAAGACATAGGAAGAAACAGAGCCCAGAAGCAAAATACATATAAATTCAAATTAGAAACAAGACACGAATTCTTAAATATAAGAAAACAATTAACATAGACTAAAATTACCAATGGTCTTGGTGAATGCTCCATCCTCCTAAGCTTTACAGGCCGTATACAGCTGTTTTTTTCTGGAAGGCATTTTTGACAAACGTACACTTTGGATTCACCACAGAAAAAACAGGATACATTTCTTGGGCTTGTATTCTTCACAAAGCCAGATAAGATGTTTTAATAATCCTTTCAGGCTTCAAAACTTGTGAAATATTTGATTGACAAGACAATACTGTTGCTATGGATATTAGTAGAAAAACTGACAACAGCAGGATGGGAACTTAGTTGTGAGACAGATAGCTTGACATATAAAGGGTCATAGCAAATTTAATTTATGTGTGACACACACACACGCAACCTGTCTTCTCTAACAGAAATATATAGAAACAGGCACACTGAGGAGGAAAAAAATAATCTCACAAAAGCATATGGGCCATCCTGCTCCAAGATCTCACTCTGGATATGGAGTGGGTGAAAGAAAAAATAGTGTAGGACAGATATTAATTCATATACTCATAGAACAGCCTAGGTTGGAAGGGACCTCGAAAGACCATCTGGTCCAACTTTTCATGGGAAAAGGGGCCTAGATGAGATCATCTAGCACCCTGTGGAGTTGCATCTTGAAAACCTTCAGTGATGGTGACTCTGCCACATCCCCAGGGAGGTTGTTTCAGTGATTGATTGCTCTCACTATAAAAAATTTCTTCCTCGTATCAAGGTGAAACCTCTCGTGATGCAACTTGTACTCATTGCCTCTTTTATTCTCCATGTAACTCCTTGGGAAAAGAGAGCTTCTGTTCTCTTTGTAGCCACCTTTTAAGTACTGGAATATTGTGTTGAGGTCTCCCTGAGACTTCTCCAGGGATAGAGACTGAACTCCTTCAGTCTTTCCTCACAGGGCAGGTTCTCCAGACCTTTGATTATCTTTGTGGTCCTCCTGTGGACCCTTTCCAGTCTGTCCACGTGTTTCTTGAATTGTGGGCACCAGAACCAGGTACAATACTCCAGCTGTGGCCTGACAAGAGCTGAGCAGAGTGGGATGATCACATCTCTGTCTCTGCTAGCAATGCCCCTGCAGATACAGCCCAGGATCCAATTTACCTTCATTGCTGCAGCAGTGCACTGCTGACTCCTGTTCAGCCGGTTGTCCACCAGGACACCCAGGTCCCTTTCAACAAGGCTCCTCCCCACCCACGCAGATCCTAGCCTACAGTGGGGTCTTCGTTTATGTTGTCCCAGGTGCAAGACTTTGCACTTCTCTTTGTTAAATTTCATACAGTTTTTGCTAGCCCACTCTTCCAGTCTGTCCAGGTCCCTCTATAAGATGGCTCTTCCTTCTGACATGACCACCTCACTGCCCAGTTTAGTGTCATCAGCAGACTTGGTGAGGGTGCTTTCAAACCCATCATCCAGAGCAGTATGAAGATGTCGAATAGCATGGGGCCCAGGATCAATCCCTGGGAGACCCCACAAGTGACAGGCTGCGAGCCTGAGTAAAAGCCATTGATCACCACCCTCTGAGTGTAGCCTGCTAGCCAATTCCTTATCTATCTCACAGATCATCCATCCAGTCTGTATCTTGTCACTTTGTCCAGGAGGAGGCTGTGGGAAACGCTTTGCTGTATGTTTTTTAATATTTTCTAGGAGGACTCGTACCATTACTTTCCCAGGGACTGAAGTAAAACTAATGGGTCCTTCTTTTGGGTCTTTCTTGTAGGTGGGAATGACTTTCACCCTCTCCCAGTCATGAGGGATATTCCCTGATCTCCATGACTTTTCAGAGATTATAGGCTGTGACCTTGTAACAATGATGTCAGTCATTGCTCTAAACACCTTTGAGTGTAATCCTTTCAGATCCATAGATTTATGTGGGTTGAGCCCTTGCAACAGGACACAGAGAAGCCCTTCTTCTACTACTGGAGGGTTGAGATGTGCACTGTCATAGCTACTTGATCCTGTGACCAAGAACAAGATTATTTAATACCGTGAATGTCATATTCAATATTAATTAGAAAGTTTTCTGTGAAGAACTGGCTTCTATGATGTCTGCCATCCTGAGAACTTCTTGCCTCAGTGCCGGACCCCTGAGCCCTTCCTTTCCTCTTGAAGCTGTAGCCCTCAGTGTCCAACATTTACTGTCCCCTGCTGGGAGTGCACAGCTTCCTGCAGATAGAATTGGATGAGCATAATCCTAGTGTATTTTATATTGGTATCGGGATCAATGCTGGTTCTTTAGTATTATTAATGTTAACTATTTAGCCTTATTCTATTAAATTTGTTTACATTTCAACCCCCGGGTTCCCTTCTTTTTCCTGATTCCCCTTCCTGGGTGGGGAGGGGTCACTGGATGATAAAATAATTGTCTAAATGACAATAAATTGTTGTGGGTTCTTCAAACCATAACACCGAGATAGATACTTTCAGCTTTCTGTTCCTCAGGTCATGGGAAAAAAAGGTAAAAAGGGAAAAAAAATAACTGGAAGGAGATTTTGCATGGGCTGGGGACAGGATTTTAAGATGGAAAAGACATCCCAAAAGCCATGAACTCCTTCATCCTTCTGACATTGGTGGAAATACATGGGACAAATTGGGAAAATCTGCACCTCCATAATTTCTTTTTGGTAAAGAGGCCACATCTCCTATTCAGCTTCACGCTGCCAGTTACTTCTTTGTTGTGTTACACGTGTGATGTTTGATGAAAGCAACCAACATTTTCTATATTTTCTCACAAATATAAGGGACATTAATACCTCATGCTCCACCATATGCCAACTCTTTCCCTCCTGTGGCACTGCTTTTCCAGTTTCCTTCAATGCCAAAGTTCTGTGTCGGATTGCATTTTCTATAGAAGAATGGCTTCTCATTTTGCTTTAAGAGACTCACTCTTTCAATGTCAGCCCCACATGTTAATATCTCAAGATAATTTTGAATTTTAATCCTATCCTTTTAAATCTTTTAATTACCTCTTTCTTTCAAATGCCTGAAGTGCTTTTCCTCTACCATCTTCTGCATTCCCAGTGAAAATACTGAATATATAAAATCCAGCAACAGTTGCTACTTAATTTTTCCACTAAATTCCTCAAGATCATTATAGCCAGCTGCACACCCGTTTTGTAGTGGTTACAAAGAAAACGCATATTCCCCATTTTTAAAACTTCAGTAGGATTCTGGGAATGAAGGGGTGTGTTCCTGGTTCCCTACCTAGTCAGTTAGACATTTTTTGCTAAAAATGACAGGGAGAAAGGGAAGATCAAAGTTTTGTGCTGAAGATACTTGACAGTGCAGTACATTTAGACCTCAATGAGAGCAAGTTTTTGAATGAAGTTGCACTTTTGTATGCTGAACCTATAAATATACCCCTTTCATTCAAAGTTAAAGAAGAATCTGGGTAAATCAAGAGTATCCCCAGATTTAGGATGTAGTGCTTTGCCATGAAATGCAAATAGGTTACACATCTTTCATAGAATCATAGAATCACCTAGATTGGAAGACTGGACCTTTAAGATCATCGAGTCAACCATCAACCTAACACTGCAAAATCCACCACTAAACCGTGTCCCTCAGCACCACATGCACATGGCTTTTGAACACCTCCAGGAATAGCGACTCCACCACTTCCCTGGGCAGCCTCTTCCAATGTTTAATAACCCTTTTGGGGAAGAAATTTTTCCTAATATCCAATCTAAACCTCTCCTGGTGTAACTTGAGGCCATTTCCTCTTGTCCTATCACTTGTTACTTGGGAGAAGAGACCAACCCCCACCTGGCTACACCCTCCTTTCAGGGAGCTGTAGAGAGCCATAAGGTCTCCTTTCAGCCTCCAGGCTAAACCCCAGTTCCCTCAGATGCTCCTCATGAGACTTGTGCTCCAGACCCCTCACCAGCTTCGTTGCCCTTCTCTGGACACTCTCCAACACCTCAATGTTTTTCTTGTAGTGAGGGGCCCAAAACTGAACACAGTACTCGAGGTGGGGCCTCACCAGTGCCGAGTACAGCGGGATGACCACTGCCCTAGTCAAGATCACCACACCATTCCCGATACAAGCCAGGATGCTATAGGCCTTCTTGGCCACCTGGGCACACCGCCAGCTCATGAGCTTTGCTTATGAGTTTTGCCTGTAAACTGCTACAAAGCCAGTTACTGTAGGAGAAATAAGCCAAGAAGGTCTCAGTCTGTCTTGACTTCCTTTCCTTTGACAAACATCATATACAAAGAAATGCAAATTGAACCTATTGGAGTTGCTCCCTACTTTGACCACATGCAATTTTATATATCCTGTTTCCCCTTGCTCTGCTTTGGTCTCCCTGTAGCTCCTTTCCACCCTACAAGGGAAAAAGAAAATTGAACCCCTTAATACAAAAGCCACAAGCTCATGACAAAAACCCTGTGGATCTAAGCCTTTCTTTTCCCACTTTTTAAATTTTGATCTTTCTGGTGGCTCTTCTCACATCACACATTCCCTGGGACACCATTGCTACCTTTACATTTTCACAGATTCACCTCCATTTCCCAGGATATTTTGCTGCTGTTGCCAATCATTTGATACATCACATGACCTTTTAAGACAAAAGCCTCCAGAGTATATGATCTACAAGTAGAAGCAGCAGCAGCAATGTGGTGATCCATGCTTAGCCTGATGGATCAAAGTACTCCAGGACAATAGGGTTTTTTTCCATGTATTATTATGAGGACTCATGCAGTTGCACATGCAACATAAGTGTAACGATGCCTCTGAGTTACACACGTAATTATTATTGTGAAAGCAAAGGAAAACATTGCTTAGAGAAATGGCTGGCTGCAGTTCTGACTTGCTTTGCACAGGTATTTACCTAATTTGAAAAGAGAATGGCAGTCATTATGCATTAAACTCTCCCAGGACACAGTGAACACATTTTTTCTGAATAACTATATGTAGATAGCTCTGAAAAATTGGACTTAGAGTGCCTGTAGCAATAGATACATTCATCATAAGAGCACTACCAAAATGCTATATTTAAACTTATCTAAGACTCTGGGAAAGTGGGAGTCTTATTAATGCAATTGTATTTGCAAACACAATCTAGTTACAGAATAACGGAAAGAATATAGATTACTCATCCCTAGAGAGAGAATAATTTTCTCCAGAGGGTAATGAAGAAATGATCTACATTCAGGAGATTATTTTTCTAAGTTAGCTACACTCTAAAAAAAAGTAAGATTAGTATTTAATACAGTACTAATTGAGAGGAAAAACAGTTTTTAACATATCAGACATGGGTAATATGTTTTCTACAGACCCACATTGTAATAAAGATTTAATTAATGTCTATTTGTTTGCAGAAGTGTTCCTATCATTTTTTTTAATGACATTCATCATGCTAAAACCATCTGCTATTCACAGGGACATTATTTATATTTCTATTATGATTCCATTTAAATGTAGAATTATCAAATAATTTATCAGATGCTAAAAATGATTTATTTCCTCTTAATTTATTTGAAATGAAACCCGTTCAAGGTCTGATAATCTCTACCTGTTTCAGACTCTGGATTTAACTGATTTAAGGTCTAAAAGGCAAATATATTAATTATTTATATTTCTCCTACCTAACAGACAGATAATACCTCCATCAATACAGGTACCACTGCAATAGGAATTTGGAATTGCAGCAAAAATCTCTCCGCACCTTCCTGCCGAGAGACATTCATCATTTCAGACTGGCTACTGAAGCTCCCCCATGCCACAAACACTTATTTAGACTCCTAAAATCATAATAGAAGAAAGCAGCATGTAAAACTGGAAGCTACATAAGATGCACCTTTAAAAATACATGACAGAACTACAGGAATTGGATAACTCAGTCTTCTATAGCACTTGTACATATTTTCAAGAATATGACACGTCATTTTCTTCTGCCAGGTAAATAATACAACTATGCAGACATTTCTATGGTGATGATATGAAAGGTTTTCAGAATAAAATGTGTCACAGGAAGCCTTTCTAACCACAGAAGCTACTTAGACTGCCCGTGCAGCATGAGACTTGGCTCAGCACTGAAGCAATCCGAATTGAAGGGGAGTATTAACAGAGAGCATATGACACAAAAAACTAGCTTGTGCTATGAGGAGGAAGACACTATATCCAGGATCTCATTTCTACTTCTAATGTTGTAATTTTTTATTCACTTTTCACAGGAACAGATTCTTGCATGATGCAGAGTGTATAGCTATCCGAGTGCAGGTATTAGAACTGGTCAGCACATCCATCTGCTTACACAGATATGGCTATCCGTGTGTGCGCACACCAGTCCTTTCTTTTGAATAAAGTGGAGAGGCACAGCTATTTTGTGATATGGAAGACTTCCTTGCATCGTACAAAAAAATGTCTTGGACATAAACTTTCAATTTTATTCATGTGTAATTATCACCTCTCAAATAGCAAGCCCAGAAGTTCATTTATTTCTTTTTAAAAAACACATAGCAAAACAGCAAGGGAGAAGAAAATATGAACTCTGGCAGACAGAGCATTCATGCATCATTGTGAAGATGCTAGACTGTGTGGAATAATGACAACTGGGAAGTCCTTAGTGGCTCTGGATTTGTTACAATCTCACTCATCTGGAGAATCTGCTTGAAATTTCCTCCTGGCTTACTTTGTCTTTTACAGCTTGGATTGTGCTCATTTCATCCAAAACAAAGACTATCCCCCCAGGCAAAGACTCTGCTCAGAGGCAGGATTGTAAACTGTGGCTGTTTCTTCTTCTGTAAGTGTCCTAGATAGTGAAAAACATTCCTTTCTCCTTATTGTAGTTCAATCCTACACTGGCAGGGAAGAGCATTTCTGATTTCTATTTTATTCTTTAGTTCTTTTGCAAGTGGGTGTTAAGATGTGAGGTTTAAAGACAGTGAGACCCACTAAAAATCCCAGATGCAACATTTATTTTCTCTACAATTTCTACGTAAATCAGTATTTTTTTTCTTGTCTGTGTTACAGGATCTTTACTTTCACAAGAGCCTGAACCTCAGGCTTCCTGTGATCATAGCTGATTGGAGTTCAATCAGATACTGAGCCTGTATTAGCATTAACGAAACAATGGAATGGAAGTTATAAATCCTATTGGGAGTCTGGTTTTACCATTTTGAGTAGTGCCCCGTGATAATCTTTTTTAACAGCTTGGAGCTCGGTTATATCTTAGTGGCCTGGAGGATAGAAAAAACGAGCTCAGACCTTTTTGCAAATGTCTGTATGGATTTTTCTTGCATCATTTACTTTTCTGTTTGAATGGCATCTTTCAATATTGTCATTCTAGATAACTGAATGGTCTCTTCTGCCTTTTTATTTCCAGTATGAAATATTTCAAGTTTTTAAAACAAAAGCTGCAAGAAAAATGGTATTAATAGTAGATTTTTAGTGTTGCCCAACTCTCAATCAAAATAGATTTCCTTAGAGAGTGGGAGGTTACCCCTTTGATAAAAATCTGCATCATTTAGGAGTAAATAGGAGCTGGGACTGGCAGGTTAAAAGTCAGGGGAAGAAAGAAGCAGCAGGCTGCTGTAAAGGAGACCAGAGTTTGTTCCAGCAAATCTGTATGCTGATGCCCTGGGAGGGAGAAAATGTGGGGAGAGATGATCTTTTCCCAAAGACTTAAAACCCCATGAGGACTACAGCAGTCATCGACATTGTGAATTAAATCCAGACGTGGAGATGTTTGCTCTAGCCCACTGATTTCCATACAGGTTTTCTCCATCTGAACAGGGTACCCAAGTTAGCGCGAAAGTGCAGGAAGGGCAAAACATGGCCCAGGCAGAGGAGGAGGAGGCCCAGGCAGAGGAGGAGGAGGCCCAGGCAGAGGAGGAGGAAGCCCAGGAGGGAGCAGCAGCAGAGGGAGCCCGAGGGCGGCGGAGGAGGAGGGCAGGAGGCGCTGCAGGCCCGGAGCAGGGATCCCCTGCAGCCCTGCAGAGAGCCCGCTGGAGCAGAGGCCCAGCCTGCAGCCCGGGGAGGGCCCCAGGCCGCAGCGGGGGGATCTTTCCTGCAGGAGCTGCGGCCGTGGAGAGCCCCGGCGGGAGCAGGTTGTCCCTGAGGGACTGCAGCCCGGGGCAGGGCCCGCGCTGGAGCAGGGAGAGGTGTGAGGAGGGAGGAGCGGCCCAGAGGGGCTGCCATGGACTGACCGCAGCCCCCATCCCACCCCTGCGCCCCCCGGGGTGGGGAGAGGGGGAGGGAGGAGAGGGGGGAAACTGAGACTGGGATAAAAAGGAGGAGGGGGTGTCAAAGGTGTTGGTTCAGTGGTTGTCTTTGTTTGTCACTGTCCAAAACTATTTGAAACTTCAATAAATAAAAGTATAGTCTATTTTCCCTGTGATAATAATTGGTAATTGAGCTCCCTGTGTTTTCCCACGAGCTTTCTTACCTTATTTTCTTTCCTGGCCCGCTGAGGATGGGGAGTGGGCGAGCAGCTGGGTGGGCGGCTGGCAGCTGGCCCAGGTCAGCCTACCACACCAGCACAGCACCTCAGCCTCAAATACATTCGCAGTTCCCCAGTTGCAGAATCTGGCCCCAAGGGAGTTTGTTTGCTGGCAGTTGTAAGAACTGTAAGGAATTGGGAGAAATTGAAGCGAAAGAAATTGAAGCCCAAGGAAAGTCAAAGGACAGCTTCCAGTTGACCTAAGAATAAATCCTGATCAGGTCTTTCTACCTACACTTCAAATAAATGCTCTGTATATTATTCCCAGGGTTCTGAGAATGATTAATCAGGACTTAATGCTTTGATGGTGTGGCTGATGTATTTAATCACTAAAGCAGAATAACAAAGTGCAATCAATATTGTAATGGGGATTTTTTTTTAGCCCTCTAGATATGAGCTACAAGCCAGATTAGGGGGGTAAAAGAGGGGATGTTCTACTTCAGTTCTTCATTTGCTGTGTTTCTGAACAACATTATTTTTTTCCTATATAATGTATATGTCAAAATCAAACTCACAGTTCCTCTCAAATTAATGTTGTGAAGAAAAATATTTTGATCAATGATTACTTTTTGGTTTATTGGTTGTTCATGGGATACTATTACTTCTCCAATATATCTTTTCCTCACAAATACATTTCTCCATGAACTCTGGAGGAACTGAGATGAGGAATTCAATGTTTAAAAGAAGATACAGCAGCCTTTAAATCACTGATTTAATTATTAGGAAAATTAAATGCAATCTCTTCTTTCTCCTCACTGAATTGTACTGTTGCACTGTAAATTTAATATGTATGATAATAGTACTCCTCAAATATTTATTTTTTTTTTTTAAGAAATGTTGAAGAGCTCCTGGTTCTGACCTTCTTTTCTGTAAATGTTTTCAGTGATGCAGGGGTGTGTAAGGTTATAGCTATGTTTTTGTCCTGTCAAATACTCGGTACCAGTGTGCATGGTTTAAATAATAATAATTTCTTTATGCCATTAGAGATTGGCTTTTATAGGTATTTGGTGGCCAAATCTGTGCAGAGGACAGTGACACCATCATTGCATGGTGCTGCCTCTGACCTAATAAACCACTGCAGATTTACACCCACATGCAGCCTCCTATATAGCACAAAACAGCATGTGCAACATGCCCAGCTTGCTGAGGAGCCTGCATCCTCAAAGGTCAGATCTAGCAATCTTGAAGACCAGGTTTGGTTTCTGGACCATAATTTGACCATCCCTCACATGAGACAAAAACAATGAATTCACCGTACTACATACACATAGATACAAAGAGCCCATCGAGACAAATATAATTCCATGCAGATCACATAAAGAACAGTGGGGGTTAAAAGGGATGTCTGGAGATCATCTGGTCCAACCTCCCTGCCAAAGCAGGGTCACCTACAGCAGGTTGGACAGGAATACATCCAGGCAGGTTTTGAATAACTCTAGGGAGGAGACTCCACCACCTCTCTGGGCAGCCTGTGCCCGTGCTCTGCTGCCCTCAAAGGAAAGAAGTTTTTCCTCATGTTCAAATGGAATTTCCTATGTTCCAGTTTGTGCCCATTGCCCCTTGTCCTGTCGCTGGGAACCACTGAAAAGAGTCTGGCCCCATCCTCTTGACACCCGCCTGTTAGATATTGATAAGCATTGCTGAGATGCCCTCTCAGCCTTCTCTTCTCCAGGCTAAACAGACCCAGGTCTCTCAGTGTTTCCTCATAACAGAGGTACTCCAGTCCCCTGATCATCTTCATACCGTCCACTGGACTTTTTCCAACAGTTCCTTATCTTTCTTGAGCTGTGGAGCCCAGAACTGCTTCAGATGTGGCCCCATCAGGGCAGAGTAGAGGGAGAGGATGAACTCCCTCGACCTGCTGGCCATACTCTTCTTGATACACCCCAGGATGCCATTGGCCTTCCTGGCCACCAGGGAACATTGCTGGCTCATGCTCTACTTGTTGTCCACCAGGACTCCCAGGTCTCTTTCCACAGAGCTGCTCTCCAGGAGGTCAGCCCCCAACCTGTGCTGGTGCATAGAGTTATTCCTCCCTAAGCGTAGGACCCTACACTTGCCCTTATCTATAGATTAAATAAAGATAAATAAATATAAAGATAAATATTTTGTAAGTATTTTGTCAAGTTAGCCAAGGTTGTCATGATGATATTCCTGTGCAGAAGTATTGAGGAAAGCATGGGAGAAATTTCATGAGATACATAAGTACTCACAGTCCCAAAGTAGAATATTAGGTGCAATTCATTTCTGTCTGAGAACAAGATCCCAGCAGCATGGCAGTGACTGAGAAGATAAAGAGTTGTCAGTGCAAATAACTTCCCAATCAATATTAGAATAAAATTTGTTGTTAAGTCTTCTCAATGAAAAACTGCTTTAACCCATCAGGGAGTAAAGCACTTTAATAAGACGCAAATAAGTAACCTACCAAATGGTAGCATAAAAAAAACAGTCTTTCATGTTAAAAGGATGCACTCTACTGAAATTTAAAATATAGTTATATGTTTAGTGGAACTATGAGGTCTGATTTCTTCTAGCTCTGTTGCGTGGATTCTCCAGTGTCTATTGAGATGATTGATCTCATGCTCTATTGAGGACCTTAATCTGGGTCTCTCATTTAGTTCAATAAAACATTTTCATTAATTTTTTTGATATTTGTTACCTTCATGAGCTGCACTGATTCTGCTGAATCTAGTTGAAATTACAGAGCGAAGTAAAATATCATTAGCATGGACTGACAGACAATGTAGCCGGATATATATACTTAGAAAGAAGATGGAAAAGTATTTCCTTGCAGATATACTTGGCTCAGGCTCCCTGCTGGGGGGATGAGGTTACTAAGCTGAGAAAAAGTTTAAGGAAACCAGCCTCTTTTATATGGAAAATTGTGAGGCATTCACAGTTTTCTGTTAACTGAGAACAAATAAGGCAGGGAGCTTCCAGGGCTGTCCCGGAGACAGAAAGACTGAAGAAGTTTTTTCAGGACAAATTGGAAAATGTCCTGATGGGCAGAGCCAGGAGCAGAGCACAGTTTCAAAATTATTTCCGAGGAGTCCCTCACCTCTCAGAGATTGAACCGAAGTTGTGTTGTGCTAAGTCTAGATCTGTGGGAGGGAAGAACTAGCATATTTGCCTGCAATTCTTTATAATATCTGCGCACTTATGGGAAATTTGACTGGGTATTTCTTTAACACTGAAGCATTTTAGATACAAGGGGTGGTCTCAGCAGCTGCCCCACAAGAGACAGAGGAAGGGAGTACGATGTTGCAAACTGGTGTGATGCTAGGGACTGCTTCAAAAACATTCCTGAAGCATCCAGCCCTTATTTTTTTTTATGACAGAAGGGGGTCCAAAGCAGAGGTTTGTGCCTGGGATCTCTGCCTGTGTCTCTCCATACATTTTTGAGTTCATTCTAAATATTTCAGTCCATTCAGGAGCCTATAGGGCAACACTGCTAGATTTTGAGAGCGAGGACCACTGGTGCAAGCCTGATTTCATCCACAGTACAGGCCAAAAAATATATCCCAGTGAATTCGAAACTAAGGCATAGGGAACAGTTGGTGTTTGCAGCGTCATGGGACACAAAGATTGAAATATTCAAAATACTACGATCCTGCTGATACAAATTCGGGAAAGCTGTGAATTCGCTCCTGGGAATTTGGAGGAATGTTATCTGCATACAGAATTATTCCAGTGTTATAATTTTAATACAATCATAGAATCATAGAATGTTTTAGGTTGGAAAGGACCTTGGAGACCATCGAGTTCCAACCCCCCTGCCATAGGCAGGGACACCTCCCACTACACCAGGTTGCCCAAGGCCACATCCAGCCTGGCCTTGAACAACTCCAGGGATGGGGCCTCAACAACTTCTCTGGGAAACCTGTTCCAGTGCCTTATCACCCTCAAAGTGAAAAACTTCTTCCTAATGTTCAATCTGAACCTGCCCTCTTCCAGTTTAAAGCCATATCCCCTCGTCCTATGGCTACATGCCCTAGTAAAAAGTCCTTCCCCAGCTCTCCTGTAGGTCCCCTTTTAGTTACTGGAAGGCTGCAATAAGATCTCTCTGGAGCCTTCTCTTCTCCAGGCTGAACAGCCCCAACTCGCTCAGCCTCTCCTCATAGGAGAGGTGCTCCAGCCCTCGGATCATCGTTGTAGCTCCCCTCTGGACATGCTCCAGCAGGTCCATGTCCTTCTTCTGTTGGGGACTCCAGAGCTGGATGCAGTACTGCAGGTGGGGTCTCATGAGAATGGAGTAGAGGGGCAGGATCACCTCCTTTGACCTGCTGGCCACACTTCTTTTGATGCATCCCAGGATATGGTTGGCCTTCTGGGCTGCGATCGCACACTGCTGGCTCATGTTGAGCTTCTCATCAATCAGCACCCCCAGGTCCTTCTCCTCAGGGCTGCTCTCCAGCCATTCCCCGCCCAGCCTGGATTTGTGCTTGGGATTGCCCCGACCCAGATGTAGGGCCTTGTCCTTGGCCTTGTTGAACTGCATGAGGTTGGCTTGGGCCCACCTCTGCAGCCTGTCCAGGTCCCTCTGGATGGCATCCCTCCCCTCCAGCATGTCTACCTCACCAAGCAGCTTGGTATCATCAGCAAAGTTGCTGAGGGTGCACTCGACCCCACTGTCCATGTCACTGACAAAGATGTTGAACAGTACAGCCCCCAGTACCGACCCCTGAGGAACACCACTCATCACTGCTCTCCACTTGGACATCAAGCCATTGACCACAACTCTTTGAGTGCGACCATCCAGCCAGTTCTTTATCCACCGAGTGGTCCATTTGTCGAATCCATGTCTCTTCAATTTAGAGACCAGGATATCGTGTGGGACAGTGTCAAACGCTTTGCACAAATCCAAGTAGATGTCATCAGTTGGTCTTCCCTTGTCCATATGCTTGCCTTGTTTTTACTCTGCCCTTCTTGTCCACCTATTTCCAAACCTGAAAACAGATTACTACAGGAAATGGAGTGTTGGCCTGAACCAGTGCAGATGGCTTTAGGTGCAGCAAACTTGAATTGATAAATATTGGTTTAAAAATTGAGATTTGTTTAGTAATGTAAATGAATATGATAATATTATTTGATCTAAAATGTTTCTTGAGTGCTTTGTTAGACTTTGGGAAAAAGCTTCCCCATTCTTTGAAGGAGTAGTTTGATACATGAGAAGAGTTAGATTCAATCCCAGATGTATTTCTTGTCCTGTTTTCTTGTGCAAGCTCTTTCCTCCATGCCTGAGTTCCCCTCTAGCAAATGTGTTCACCCGTTCTTCTGTAAGACCTCTCCTTTTGTGAGGATGAATTTATAAAAGGATGTGAGATTATGGTAAGAGAGTGCTTATACATATATTAGAGAATTTATGGCAAGCAACACACCATCACTGTCAGACACATTAGATATCATCCTCTGTCACAGTCTTTCTCTTAAAACATACATATAATTACTTTTATCTTCTCCCTACTGTGTTTCAAAATCTGCAGATGCCTGGAAATATACAGATATTTCAGGGCTAGGTAGAATTTGTACTTGAAAAGGAGGCAGTTTAGGAATAACTTATAGGACTATAGCTCAACTGCTACTATTTTAATGAAAAAGTGCCAGAGAAACAATGAAGACAGGATTTGATTAATGTATGAACTTCAGTCCAGAACTGTCAAAGCTTCATATGTTGTCATCATAATGAAAATATAATGGATGTGATCTGGAATGCCATCCATCTTTCATTTCTTGCATACTGAATTTAAAGGTAAGATTTGTGTGGATTTTTTTATTTATTTATTTATTTATTTTTATTTTTGCTCTCATTCATTTTTCAAAAGTAACTTCCTTCGTTAGAACTCAAATGGAAGGGAAGGTGCAGAAAAAAAATCTCTGAGACCAGGAATTAGGACTCATCCCTGAGAAAAATAAGAGCAGATTGAAAATGTTAGGAAGCAAAGTTGTCTTTGATTAGTCAAGAAAGCTCAGAAGTAGAGAGTGGTCCAGGAAGGGTGAGGTTATCTTTGAAAGAAAGAAGCAGGAATAGATGCTTCTTTTAAAGTCTTGCTTATAAGAACAGATCACTCATAAGAACAGATCAGGCACACAAATTATTCTGTAAACACTGGAGCTCATGAAGCTTGCGTCCTGGGGGTTTGTCTGACAAGACTGACTTATTTTCGTCTCAGAGAAAAACTGGGTTCCAAGACAAGCTTTTAGCAAACATGAACATCAAGCGTCTCTAAATCCATCTTTATCTTTCTTTATCTGTGTTTATATATGAATAATAAGTATTCATATTCAAAATAATAATATAACTACTGATAGAGATCCTTGTATGAGCTTTCTGATGTCTTCAAAAGTATGTGCTCACATTGATTTTTCCCTTTTGGAGCAAGTCTAAGTTCTCAGTTCTCCTGGCTACCAATTTTTTATAACTTTTTAATGACAAAATTTAAGTTATTCTGTCTTCCAATTTGGTTGTTTTTTTGAAATCGACTGATGATTAAACAGTTATTGGGAGAGAGGCACACAGATACTTATGAAATTCCAAGTCTTCTTTCCAAAAGATAAATGAAAGAGGAAAAAAAAAAATAAGGTAAAGATATTTCTAATACTCTGTTCATAAGTCTTTTATTTATGCCAGTGACACTGACAGCAATTGTAACTGTCTCATTATCACCCATCCAGCTTCAAATCCTTCTTTATTTGTTGTTATGAGATCACAGGTTCCCATAGAGACTAACATCCTTCACCATTGGTTTATTGATATTCAGTTCTATTCATTCTCTGATTCTATGCTACGGTCCCTTTCACTTTTTTAATTTGAGAGATGAGTCTATGCACTATGGGGTGTTCAGGGTTTTTTTTTTTTTTTACCTGATAAGAGCAACAAATGAATATAATTTATTTTTCAATAAATGATATGCTGTCCAGGATATACACTATATTAAACTTCTGGTAAGGAAAATAAACGTTCCCTAATCACATTTCTCATTTGACTAATATGACAGAAATCTCATGTGAGGAATAAACTCATTCTACCTATTGCCCCAGTTCTTGGCTTTACATCACATATAAACGGGGTGGGAGGATACCTAATTTTGTAGGTCATTTGAGGAACTGATTGACAGCAGCTCAATCTTAATGTTCTTATATTTACAGTCTCTGTAGGAAGTTAATTCCTTATAATGGAGATGAAAATACTGGTAAGGGCTGGAAGCAATCAATCCCTCAGTTTATTGACTCTCAGGTGTTAGTGATGGCTTCCTGCAGCTGAGATGCAAGTGTCTCAGAGATCTAATAATTTCATATATGTTTATTTAGTCCTTTACAGTCTAAAACAGACCACTGGAGTGTTCAGGAAAGCAAAAAAATTTTTCCATGTTGTCATGGACTGCAGCACACACTTGGTGAGTTGTCATGTTCAGCTGATGGGTATTGTCTGGCTGTGGAGTCATAATTTTACAAATACTTCAGCCTTATGCAGCTGTTTGACCGTGCTCATAACGTACTTGCTATGTTCTTCTTTGCCACAGATATATTTATGTAGGCTTGGCAACATAAACATAGAATCATAGAATGGTTTAAGTTGGAAAGGACCTTGGAGACCATCTAGTTCCAACCCCCCTGCCATGGGCAGGGACACCTTCCACCACAGCAGTTTACTCAAAGCTCCATCCAACCTGGCCTTGAACACCTCCAGGGATAGGGCACCCAAAGCTTCTCTGGGCCAGTCCCTCACCACCCTCATGGTGAAAAACTTCTTCCCAATGTTCAATCTGAACCTGCCCTCTTCCAGTTTGAAGCCAATCATCCTATCACTACATGCCCTTGTAAAAAGTCCTTCCCCATCTTTACTGTAGGCCCCCTTTAGGTACTGGAAGGGGCTATGAGGTCTCCCCGGAGCCTTCTCTTCTCCAGGGTGAACAACCCCAACTCTCTCATCCTGTCTTCATAGCAGAGGTGCTCTAGCCCTCTGATCATCCTCATGGCCCTCCTCTGGACCCGCACCAACATGTCCACGTCCTTCTTATGTTCAGTGCTCCAGAGCTGGATGCAGTACTCCAGGTGGGGCCTCACCAGAGCAGAGTTGAGAGGCAGAATCACCTCCCTTGACCCGCTGGCCATGCTGCTGGGGATGCAGCCCAGGATGCAGTTGGCTTTCTATACTGTGAGTGCACGTGGTGCTTCTCATCCACCAACAACCCACGTCCTTCTCCTCAGGGCTGCTCTCGATGCTTTCTCCGCCCAGTCTGTGTTTGTGCTTGGGATTTCTCCAACCCGTGTGCAGGACCTTGCACTTGGCCTTGTTGAACTTTGTGAGGTGGACACAGGCCCATCTCTCCAGCCTGTCCAGGTCCCTCCGGATGGCATCCCTTCCCTCCAGATCAAGTTTTATCTCTCTGAATTCCTCTTAAGTCCCTTCTTCTCAGGCATCTTCATTTTCAGCAATGAAGAAGATGGCTTTTGTCATTGTTTGTGGAGGCATGATATTGATATCACAAAGCCTGAGGGAATAAAAGAATAAACACTTGATAAAAGTATGATTTAAGAGTAATAGTTACCTGCTGAAGATTCATGATAAAACTTCCCATAAAGACATTACTTGCTCACAGTGCAGAATTGCTTTAGCAGTCACGACTGAATGAAATAGAGCAGAAAGAGGAAGCCTCATTTCAGAGGATGCTTATGTCATTTGCAGTCCTACCTCTGCTCCAGACATCTGGTGAAAGTTGGAAACTACAATAGTGCATTCTTAGGGTGAGATGAAGACAGGTCTTTTGTGAGTTGTAGCCAGTCTTCTCATGGTATTATAGGTCCAAGCAGAGAAGAAATATTCATAGATATGACTATATAGATATGAAATATTCATATATATATGACTGTGTTCTGTGATAAACACATTCTTTATTGAATTATTTGGCTTATGTTTGTAAACAGAAACACCAAAATATCACAAATATCTGTCTGCTTCTGCTGTCAGTTGTGGTTCCCAGTGGCAGCTGCGACAGATATTTCTGCTGAAAAAAAAATTAAACCTTAGTACTCTAGGCAAAGTAAAATGTCTTTAGCAATCAAGAAGTGATTGGACTCAGATGATTGTTTCTGCTAGCAAATGACAGTGATTAACGCTACGCCAGTGCTTCTCAAAATTTTGGAAGTTCAAACCTCTCTTGGTTCATCTGTGTCTCTGCAGCATTATTCTCAGCAGCAGCGCTGTTTCTTCAAGACTCAGGAAGAGAAGCAATTATAATTGATTTCTGCAAGTATCGACACTCATTCACTCCCACAAGGAACTGAGCTGCTGCCAGAAAGTAAAAGCGGCATAAAATTTCGCAGACAATAATCACAGCCTACACTTGCTCCTCTCTTACATCTGGTCCCTGGATAAACTGAGGAGTTGTTGACTGCTGTATGTGATGCTTTAGACTCCCTTTGAACTCTTTGGTCAGGACCTAAGACATGAGATGAAGAGGGAGAGGCAATGCTGTTGCCATATTTTCATCTTGACCTGAAAAACGCCGATCCTGGAGTGCTGTTGTTTTGATTTCTAAAAAAGGTTCAGCTGAATTTCAACAAGAGGACCCAGAGCACCATAAAATTGCTGAAGCCATTTGTCTCTTTCCTCTGATGGCACTTTGAAAAAGCCTTTACAGATCAATTATGGACAAAACAAGAAGCTGACAAAGGGTTTCACTGCTTTTAAAATTGCTCGATTCTCTTTGAAACGCAGTAACAGATGTTCTCTGATCTGGCATGTCAAGCTTTTATCCTACTCGTTTCCCTGCACTGGGTCTGTCTGGTCTCCTTGGGCCAGGTTCTCATCGCGTTTAGACTCCAATGTCGTAAACCAAAGATGCGATCACGTTTCAGCGTGCACCAAGCCACATCAATGCATTTGAGGTTAAGGAAGAGCTTATGTGGTAACAGTTCAGCAAGCATTTATATCCACTGACATCCATAAGGTTAAGGAAGCGCTTAATCAGGGTTTTAGAGTGGGAGCGAGCAAAATATCCCTTCTAGTTCTCAAAATAAACCAACAACAAAAAAAGAAACTTCCCATAACTCCAATATACACTGAATTTCAGATTTTTAACAATTTATTTCTAATATGTCTTAAGATGGCTCAGTTCTGATTTTGTTTCTACTCTGAGAAGTACAAGAACTGGATAAAGTAATCATTTTCATAAACACCAATTTGAAAAAAAATGATGGTGCTATCACCTCCTTTAATTTGGCTATTATCACAGAGAATTATGTGCAAATGATACATTTATATGCAGTTCACAAATGGCTCGGCTAATTCCAGCCACTCAATGTGTCCTACATATGCCCCTTATGGTGTCTGTGGGCGAAGCAGATAAACAGTAGAGCTTCTGCAAATACAGCATTAGGATCAGCATTTTGCTAAAAAATTACTTTTTCAAGGGGTATAAATTAGCCTGTTTATTCCAGCACGGTAGCAAAAGAACTGAAGATTTCACTTTATTTGGAAAGAATCATAAATACTGGTTTACATCTAATTTAAATGCTACTGGCAAACACATATTTTTGAGTAAAATTATTTTTTACAAGATATGAAAATGCTGCACGGCTAGATACTGGTCAAAGAAATCATATCTTTTAAAAATATTCTTATAAAGTGATGTTTAAAATACTGAAATGAATACTACTGACATTTCAATCATATTCTTAATACCATTTAAAAATAAAACAATTGTGTTAGTCTCAATGCTAAACAAGTTTCAAGAAAATGACATCCTAAAAAGATTTTATTTAGTTAGTTGTCTTTTGATCGCAGAAGCAGTGAATGGGAATTCAGGAGGCCTTAGCTAAGTCCCATCTTAGATTTTCTATGTTGTTGTGTATAAATGACTCAGTCTCTTATCTCCTCAGTTTTATTATTTGTAAAATAGGGGTGAAATTATTTCTTTTATCCAATCCCTGTTTTTGCCAACTCTTGCTAGAAGTACTGCAATCAGGCTTCAGCAAATGGGACATTTGTTCGGACAGGAAAAGCCTGTTTATAACAAAAAAATGAATCACTTGCCTCATTGGATTTTCGCATTACAAGTGCCAAGCAAGAATTATGATTGTGGCAAAACTAAGATTTTTTTTTTTTTTTTCCAATTTTGAAATGTGGTAATTAGTGAATGCTTGTCTTTTCTCCTTGTACTGGTTCTTGGGTGTAGAATTCATTTACATCTCAGAGGACAGTGTTTTCCCCATTTTACTATAAAACTGGTATGACATATTGTACGGTTAATTCAAGAACGCTATGAGGCATTGTTTAGTCACAGCACATCTCACTTTTTGACTTATCTGTTTAGACTATGATCATGCTAGGAAAAAATATTTATGTTTGCTAAATGTTTTCTTCACACGGTGACACATTCTAACATCCAAATTTTTTGGTTATCTTCTCAACAATTGTTCCTTTTTAAATATATCCATAAGAAACTTGCCTAAACTGTTTTTCTTATGCTTCAGCTGTATCAAAAGTGTAGCATATTGTGGAATTATCAAAACTCAACAACTCTCTTTTGTAACTCAGATTATGGACAAGAAACAGATACTATTTATATATATACATATATATATAATGGAAATAATACTCAAAAATGTGTTATGGAGATACCCATATTTCCATGGTACAGAGCTTTTTGGTATATATTACACTTCTTTAATTATATATAGACAGAACCCCTAAATTGCCACAAATATACCTTCCTAATTATTTATAATTCAGTTATGAACTCAAGCATGATGGAAGTACTTAGAGAAATTATGGCAGCTTGTCTGTAAAAGTAGTGCTTTCACAATGTAAATTAACTTTTCTTTCCCAGAACCACCTATAAAAGAGTTCCTAACACTCACATTTCTGTAGCTTATAGACTCTCTACTAGACTTGCCAATAACAAAAGCAATAAGAAGAAATACTGCAATTGGGAATGGAGTGCCATTCAGTGCCCTGAGACGACGCTTAATTGTAGGTTTTCTACCTGGTTTCTCATTCACGCTTCAGAAGTGTCCAGGTATCTAGTTTATTGAATGTCAGACTTGTGCTGATATGTTTCTGATATCTTAATGCATCTCAGACAACATGAGGTACTTGTATGTTGGCAATTATATTCAGTCCACTTTGGGAGGAGATTTGATTTAGTTGTTGTACATATAGGTAGAAACAGAGTCAACCTCAAAATACATAATGTAAAAACACACTGAGGGCGTACCTTCCTTGACATTTACAGTTCAACTTGAAGGTTGTCTTTCAATAGCTTATGGCACAGGAGTTTCTCTTATAGATTGTGTTCCCTATCTAATGAGACAAAGTATGGTGAACAAGACCATCTAAGAAGAACTTTAGCAGGTAACACAGCAATTGTTTGCTTCTGACAGGTAAAGCTAAATTAGAATCATAGAATAATTTTGGTTGGAAATGACCTTAAGGATCATCTAGTTCCAACCCCCCTGCCGTGGGCAGGGACATCTCCCACTAAAACTAGTTGCTCAAAGCCCCATCCAAACTGGCCTTGAACACCTCCAGGGATGGGGCACCCACAGCTTCTCTAGGCAACCTGTTCCTGTGCTTCACTACCCTCAGAGTGAAAAATTTCTTCCTAATATCTAATCTAAATCTACCATCTTCCAGTCTGAAGCCATTACCCCTCATCCTGTCATTACATGCCCTTGTAAGAAGTCCCTCCCCATCTTTCCTGTAGCCCCTTTAGGTACTGGAAGGGGCTATGAGGTGTCCTCGGAGTCTTCTATTCTCCAGGCTGAACGGCCCCAACTCTCTCAACCTGTCTTCATAGCAGAGGTGCTCCAGCCCTCTGATCATCTTCGTGGCCTCCTCTGGACTTGCTCCAACAGGTCCACATCCTTCTTATGTTGAGTGCTCCAGAGCTGGATGCAGTACGCCAGGTGGGGTCTCACCAGAGCAGAGTCGAGAGGCAGAATCACCTCCCTCAAACTGTTGGCCACGCTGCTTTTGATGCATCCCAGTATATGGTTGGCTTTCTGGGCTGTGAGTTCACATTGCCAGCTCATGTTGAGCTTCGTGCAACCAACACCCCCACGTCCTTCTCCTCAGGGCTTCTCTCAATCCATTCTCTGCCCACCCTGTATTTGTGCTTGGTGTTTCCTGGGCCCATGTGCAGGACCTTGCACTTGGCATTCATGAGGTCCGCCAGGGCACACCTCTCAGGCCTGTCCAGGTCCCTCTGGATGGCATCACTTCCCTCCAGTGTGTCCACCACTCCACGCAGCTTGGTGTAAATTACAAATTTCAGAGTTGCTTACAGAGTCCAATGTTGGTAATATCATTCTAGCTGTTCCTTGCTTGTCTGTTTTCTGATTAAGGTGTGCCCACCTTTCTTAACTTGAGCTAATTCTTCATTAGATAATATCAGGACTCTTATTCAGGTGTTACTGGGATACATGTATATAACTGCTAAGCAGAAGCACAGTTCTTGGGTTTGGTTAACAGGGATTTTGGCAGTCAGTGTTGCAACGGTCCTTGAATTGCTTATTAAGGTATTGTTGGACTGAAGGAGTCTACGCAGACATGATCTCTGGCACTAGATGGAATAACTGCTTCAACTTCCTGCTGGCAAGCTCCTCCCTGGCTTCAGCTGGAGCTCTGTATGGACGATGCAGTGGCCCAGGTCTGATACTGCATGAAGCAAGGGCCTGGTGCCTCGATCTGCTATTGGAGGTGGCGGTGGCTTCACATGTGAAAGATGCACCCCATCTTAGATGTTGAGTTGCCAAGTGAAGGAGCTATAAGTGGAGTGGGTCAGACTGTGTAAATTAGCCCTGCTTAAAGTAAGAGTTTGGATCAGAAAACCTATAGAAATCCTTTCCGGAATATATTATTCTTTATTATCCCATACACTGTGCTTCTCAGTCTTCCTAGTTAACCTTTCCAAGGATGTCTTGTGTTTCCTTCTGGAGTCAGATTTAATTACACGCAACATGTGGGAAATCGGAAACAAGATGCTGGGCTAATAAATTTTCTGTGCAAGAATCGTGTTCCATATTAGGAAAGCCCAAAGGACACCGAGGAGGGACATAGGTTAAGAGAAAGCAAACATTTCATACTTTCATCATCTGCAAATTTATTTTGCTCCTTCTGGACAACTACAGACTAGAGGCTGAAATATTTGCAAGATACATGGTCAATGTTTGGATATTCATTTACATGTATCCAGTGGGACAGATGCTCTTAAATTGAAGATAAACAGGTATTTATTTATATTTATTTCAAATGTTTCTTTTTTAAAACTTTTTTTCTTATAATTTAATGTATTTCTTTTATTTGACTGCTTAGCAGCACACAAACAAAAATGCGTGCACAGTGTCATATACCACTGAAAGCTGTCTTTTAAGCTGAATTTTGAAGCCATTGAGCTGATCCTCACAGCTTGGTCCTTAAGGACAAGTTCCTCATCCAAATTCATCAGCCGTAATTCAAAGAAACACATAAGGTTAAAGAGGAAAGACTATCTTTGCTGTTACAGAGAGAGGAAAGCGCTTCTCTCATTTCACTGACTAAAAGGCATTTGTTCCCTAATGCTATTTTCATGTCTGGTAAAACATATATTTATCAGAGTTTAAACCAACAAGAATACAAGAAATCAGCAGGAATCCCATTTAACCTCATTTATTGGCACTCTCAACAAAGGTATTAGGCATATTGAGCACTAATGAATTATTTAAGATATCACTAGATATTAAATGCTGTGAATTGTGGGCAAACACCCAAATAAATGTCTGTCAGAATTTTTATCTTTGAATAGGAGCCCCAGGACATTTTAGTTAATAAATGACTATGTCCTCACAGCTCAACTGTTTATACAGTAGAATCCATCTCAGAAGCTAAAAATGTGCATCTCAGGAAAGAAATGGGCATCCCAGGAAAGAAATGGGCATCCTGTAGCAAAGAAACAATGCTGGAAGATATCTGGAGACACAGATGCCTTCAGATCTGACCAAACTTGCCATGTATTTTTGTCATTGATGGAACAGCTTTGCTCCTAGAGATGATAAGACTAGTGACAGAATGGAGGTTTGCATGAGCTGGAAGAGAGTAAGGTTTTAACAAACCAGCAAGGACAAAAGAAACATGAATTAGAACTGTTACCTGTAATTCACAATTGCACCATTTTTGAGCCCTAGGCAGCTAGCTCCAGGTCAACAAGATGACCATTCAGCTGAAGTTTATATTCCAGATCGAGCTGTACTGAAGCTGTGCCACAGGGCTGAAATTACTACATGGTCACTGGCAGACATCAAAGCTTTATAGTTGGTCATGAAGTATTGCTGTCTAACCTCAGAAATAATATGACTCAAACCCTACCTGGAAGAACATATCCAATAAGTAAGGAAAGTTAAAACACCTCCATCTCTATAGTTTTTCAAGAATAAATCATAGAATGGTTTAGGTTGGAAAGGACCTTGAAGATCATTGAGTTCCAACCCCCCTGCCATAGGCAGGGTGTCTTCAGTTATTATTTCTGCCCTCAAAAACTATACACAGTCCTGAAGAACACAGATCAGAAATAGACTCAAGTGCCAGTAAAAATAAGCAAAGATGAGATCAGCTTAGACAAGAAAAAAAAAAAAAAGATCCAGCTGAAGCCCAACCCACAAAGGGAAGTCATGAAACAATGGAAAACCTTTTGAATAGTTAAGCTTTGTCTTGTATATAACCACTGCTGATTATTTCAGCCTGTTTTTAGAAGGTAACCTGAGTCTTTAACATATCTTTCTAATGAAAGGTTATTTAGTGGTTCCTCTTTGCCCTTACGATTTTTATTACAGGGTCTGAATGCTTAGTACTGGCGTGACCTCACACAGCAACAAAGATCCTTCACATCAGAAGCAAATCAAAGGAAGAATTATTTTGATTTAAGGTGTTTGATTGGTTTGTGTAACAGTTTGGTTTACACAGGTCTTCAGGTTCTGGGGATTATGATACAAGTACCCAAAGGATATAAATACTAATCTAGAAAATAAGTTAATGACATAGAAAGAAAGTAAATCCATAAGTAATGAATGCTGCTGATTATTAGATGCTTTATAATGGAAATAATGAGAAAAGACAAATAAGTGCCAAAACTGATATCCATTAGGGAAGGGAGTACCTCCCTCTGGCTTGGATCGGAAGGTCCAGAAATCATTAGGTCTAATAAATCCAAAACGGAGTAAGTTGCCAAAAGTGTACTGTAAAATAGTATTCTTAGTAGAGTTTGGATCCTGGGATTAAGTTCTACTCCTGAAGAACTCACATCATCTTGATTTGAGAAGACGATGATTGATCAGAGATTTTTTTTTAACCTAGATTTGGTTTCACTTAGATATTTTCATTGTTTTTCAGTCAATTAAAAGCATACCGTAAGAATGAATGCTTGTGCATGTAGTGCTTGCTTCCCCAATTTTGCTTGCGCTGAAGTCTCATGGAAGCAATAGCCTTCAGACAGGCACTTAAGTTAAGTACCATGTTGACATTAAAGGAATTGGGAAAAGTGCCCTAAAGAGTATTCCCATCCCAGCACTCCTCCCAGAAGAAGGTAACATTTACTCCTCAGCCTGGGATAAATTACCATATTAATTATTCAAAATACTTAATGCCATCAAACAGGAATGAATTTACCAGATGCAATCAAGAGCGAGACACAAGATATCAATGGAGTTTAAAGGCCTTAGCTCTCCATGAATAATTAACTGGGTGTTCTCGTGAAGTGCAGGTGGTGGAGAGTGTATGAATTGCCTGAGGGAGGAGAGGAGGTCAGCCCAAATTGCAGCTCCAACTATGAGTGAATTCTCCCTCCTTCAAAAGCCGATACCTATGACAATGTCAACACTTGAGGGAACGTTTTAAGAGTGTGATGGACTGACAAAGAGCTCTGAGAACAGGATGTAGCTATGCGAAATAACTGCACTTTGAACAAGTGGAGTAAATGCACCATGCTCTGGTAGTTGCACAATGACACCAATACAGGCAAGCATGTTTTTTCGGAAGCTGCTGCCACCACACAACTGTACATAAACACCAGGACAAACCTGTGACAATGGAAATCCAGCCTAATTCTTAAGTTATATATTACAGTCAATGGTGATCCGCAGGGCAGCGTTCAGCCTCTGTTGTTATCCCTCTTTCGCTGGCTACCACTCCCATACTTGCTATGGTACATAAGTCAGGTGTTTCTTCACATCCTTTTTCTTAACATTTCCCGGTTCTGATCTGACAGCCTGTGGCGGTTTGTGTTTGCTGGCTTAGAAGCGGGAAGGTGGGTACCTTAGAGTTTGCTCCCACACAAAAGCTGTACTGGTTTAACCCTGTCAGTCACGGCTTATCCCCACAGAAGCGATGTGGTGAAATAAGCTTTACAAATACAAAGTAAAATTTGCAATATAAAGCATATCTAAACTAGAGTGTGTTTTGCTGTCAGTAGTCTGAGGACAGGTGACTCTGCAGCTGAGTGGTTAACGCATTTTGCTAAGTAAAGCCTTCCTTTTGACCTCAGTTTGCCATGACAGTTAATGTAGTTAATACTGGGTAGACACTAGAAACAATTCAGGTGTAGGGAGTGAAATTCAGGTTCTGTCCTTTCCTGGCTCAGCGCTTTCCCAGTAAAATGTCAGCACATTGTGGCTGCTCTCATTGCAAGACCCCATTGTAGACACTGCCAGTCCCAGCCTTTATCTTGACCCTTTCTCTTATGGTTTGAGAAACATACAAAAAATTATTGTTATTTAGACAATTATTCTATCACCTGATGACCCCTCCCCACCTGGGAAAGGGAACTGGGGAAAAACAAGGAAACACAAGGGTTGAAATATAAATAAGTTTAAGAGGATAAAAATAAATAATTAACAATAATCATACTAAAGAACCAGCATTGATCCCAATAACAATACAAAATATACAGGGATTATACTCAGCCATTCTATCCATGGGAAGCTGTGCACTCCCAGCAGGGGGACAGCAAATGTCAGACACTGTGAGGGCTACGGCTTCAGGAGGAAGAGAAGGGCTCAGGGGTATGGCACCGGGGCAAGAAGTTCTCAGGATGGCAGACATCAATGCAGACAGCAAACTTCGCAGCAAACTTTCTAATTTATATTGAATATGACGTTCAGGGTATGAAATAATTCTGTCGGCCAGCTTGGGTCAAGTGCCCGGGTCTCGCTCCTCTTCATCCCCGCACCTGGAGAGCTCTAAAACACTGAGACTCTGAAACCCAAACACCCTAGCTGGCTATAAAGTGAATATTATCACAAATGCAGGCACTAGAGTCTTCTAAAACTGCAGTTTTCCGAGCATGAGAAGAGAAATAAGTCCTATGTTGCTCAAACCAGGACACTTCCTCATCTTATGTTCCCTCCTGACCTGTTGAGGAGGGGGAGTGAACGAATGGCCAGGCCGGGGGCTGGCAGCTGGCCATGGCTGAGGCAGGTTAAACTTGCCCCTCCACTCCCGCAGCTCCTCCTCAGCCCTTGCTCTTCCCGGGGTTCATCCTCACCCTTGTTTTTCCTCACTCCTCATACTACCAGGCAGGGGTTTTGCCCTTTCTTAAAATACATTTTCCTCCCGCCGGGCGGCCCCAGCTTGGCTGAGGGGCTCAGCGGTGGGGCCGTTGGAGCCGGCTGGCACCGCCTGGCACTGGCTGTGTCCAGCATGGGGCAGCCCTGGCTGCTCCTCACAGAGAGGACATGGACAACCCGTAAACACCCACCACACAACTTCACTTTGGCAGTGAGCTTTCCCCAAGACCACAAGCTGATGACTGTGGAAGGATGAGAAGTGCCTTCAGCCTCGTCTGGATGGGCAGGTCTTGGGGGAATGCTCTTACTAGTGAGCTGGGCAAAGGGTGAGCAATGCCTGTCCCAAAAGTACCTAATTCAAGCCCTAAATCAGGCACCTCTGTCTAGGCAGACAGAATTCCTTCCCTCTCCAGTCTAACAATGTCAGAGTGAAGCAGAATCATAGAATCATGGAATCATTTTTATTGGAAGAGACCTTTGAGATCATCAAGTCTGACTGTTAACCTGACACTGCCAAGTCCACCACTAAACCATGTCCTTAAACACCACAACTGCACATCTTTTAAATACCTCCATGGATGGTGACTGTGCCACTTCCCCGGACAGCCTGTTCCAGTGCTTCACAACCCTTCCTGTGAAGAATTTTTTCCTAATATCTGATCTAAACCTGCTCTGGTGCAACCTGAGGCTGTTTCCTCTTGTCCTATCACTTGTTACTTGGGAGAAAAGATCGACCCCGTCCTCGCTACAAACTCCTTTCAGGTAGTTGTAGAGAGCGATAAGGTTTCCCCTCAGCCTCCTTTTCTCCAGGCTGAACACCCCCAGTTCCAGAAGCACCATATGGGAAAGAGGGCATTCCCAAGAAAATGAATGGTGCTAAGCTGGTGGGATGTTGGAAGTGAACACACAATCCTTCCATCTTCTTGTTCCTTCTCATACTGATTTTAAGGCTTAAAATCATCTTTTATGGTGGGCACCTTCAACCCTTTCTATGAATGAGGATTGGCATCCCCTCATCTAAGGAGACAAGATGCAGTCTCAGAAGATGAGTGCTCCCTCTTGGTTGACTCCTGTCTGATGCTCACTTACTGCTTGTCACCAAGTCCTATTCAATTCCTTCCCTTTCTGCTCTTCTTCAGTTTTCTGCATCCGTCCTCTTTTACTCTTGCTGGTCTTCTCACTGCTGAAAATGATAACAAATCATTTTGCCACGAGCTGAGGGAGTGGGGAAAATTAAGCAGAAGAAACAGTAGTCTGTGAGAGAGTAAAGCATGAATGCTGTGCTCTCAGCCTGACTTGCTGTGAAGTGCTACAGCTGTTCAAAAATGCACCTCCCTGCCCAGGGAGGTTGTGGAGTCCCCTTCCCTGGAGATTTTCAAGCCCCGCCTGGATGCAGTCCTGAGTAATGTGCTCCGGGCAATCCTGCTTTAGCAGGGGAGTTGGACTAGATGATCTCTAGAGGTCCCTTCCAACTCTGATAATTCTGTGATTCTGTGATTCTGTGATTCTGTAATATGTTCCTTTGGGCTCAGCTACTGGAGTGCAGTGTCTCCAAAACATCTTAAAAACAGAAAACATCCAGAGATCAGAACCTGAGCAAAATATCAGCCTAAAACCCTGTCCTTCTTTCCTATAAACAAGTGAATATGAAATTAAAAAAGCCTAACCCAGGAAGGTAAATATGACAGGATGAGCTGGAATTGTGTGGCAATATTGGAGATAAATCGGCTATGGGCTTTCCTACATTCACCATTGTTAGTGGGGTTCAAGAGAGCTTTACTTGAGCTTTTAGACCTATTTGATAGTGGGTAGTTCTGTTAAAATCAAAGGAATTCTTTTGCTCTGCTCGTTGGACATACTGTTCACACTGTACCTGTGTGATACATTGTGTGTTTGGGGATTTTTCATCCCTTCCAATCGTGCAGTGTATTCTGGGGAAGGACAAGAAGTTCTATGTTCTCCAGGCCCTGTACAATGGCAATAGAGAAAATGAAAATCCTTTCCCTTCCCAGATAAGCTGAGGCATTTATAGCAGAGCTGAAAATAGTCAACACTTTTTGCATGAACAACAATTGACTTTTCATTTTTCTTAGGGAGAGAATCAATTTTACGTGAAAATGCATCAGGTTCTCCTCAGACAAAATACGGTTTCTAAGAACAATTTTGAATCAATCCAAAATGTTCTCTTTTGTCAAATGATTACAGTGGCAAAAAAATAAAGATGGCTTTCTGATCTACTTTTGTGATTGGTTTTTGCAGGAATCCCTGATGGAGTGAAAGGGATGTGGGCCACGATTTATTAGCACAATAGTATCGCAAAATCTGAATTGGATGTTATTGTGCTGAGCGTCACACGAAAATGCTAAAAAGATCAATCGGAAGCATATCAGTTTCTCTTTCTGAACACCACACTGTGTAGAATGATGGACTTAATCCAAGTCCTGCTAAGAAGCGAAATAAGATGGAAATGATTATATGGACATTATTTTTCATAATACATAGTCATTTACACAGTTTTACAGAGCCTCTTTTGCTGGGTCAGGAAGAATGAACATGTATTATTAATAATAGTACAATAATGTATAATAATAATAATATATCAAATTATTGTAATAATAATAATTCACCAAGGACTAATAAACACAAAGATATGAACTCTGTTTCAGGGACTCCACGAGCTGCAAAATGCTGGAGTTTGGGAGAGGTTTTTGAAGAAATATCACTGTGTACTTGCCATCCCCTAAGCATCCCCATTAGACGATTATTTGGTCTATCCCAATCTGGCTGGTTTTATGTTCTGTACACTTCTAAATCTTGTTGCTAGTTGTACCTTATCAAGCCTAGCTTACCGACTGTCTGACAGCTGGCTTCACTGTTTTTATTTTATCATTATAACACCTCAAATCTCTGGCCATGACCTAGGATTTTGCAGTTCTATTTGTTGTACAAATTGTGAATACTAAAAGGAACAGAATCCCAAATACTGTACTATCCTGGGAAGATCTTTGCAAAATATAAGCCCTCAGGTACCAGTTTTCCTTCCCTGTAACTGAAGGCAAAAGTAGAGACAGGTAGTACTTGGAGGGTCATATGATGATTCAAGATTGGAGTTTGGAGCATGAAGTCTCTCAGATAATAAAAGCATCTATATTCTGTTGCTCATGCTTGATAATGAATTCACTCCTCAGTGAAATTCATTCTTCAGGGAGGTGATTAGACAAATCACATCCCATCTTCCTATCTGCTCAGCCCTGAAGAGACTTTCCTTTCCGTCAAGTCACTCCATGAATTTAATTAATTCCAGTGCAAACACAGGCAAAAGAGATATTTGCATGTTCCTGCCTGGTGATGGGCTCTTACCTCTTACGTGGTCCATGAGGACGTTTGCATTGCTGAGCAAATTTAATAGTCTTGAAATGTGTCACTCTGCAAGGAGCTCTAACCATTTTTCACGAAAAGTATCATATCCGAAAAAATATTATCACTCTGTGTATCTTGATACTCAATTTCTAGTATATGACTAGAAAGTGCCAGTAAAAGAAGATTTCCACAACTAATTCTGCTGTTCCATTCCTGGATGAATAACCTAATGATTGTAAAAGTAATATGATGCCACTAAGGGAGGCTCAGCCAAGAGCTTATGGATCCATTACTAGGCACAGCAGAAAGAACAGCAAAGACACAATCTAGCTTTGTGAGAAGATTCATGAAACATAACTATTAGAAAAAAAAAAAGTATTGTGAGACTACTTTGGCAATCTGACTCCTTATAACTTGAGTAGAGTGATCAAAATGTGAAAGGCCCAGAGCTAAAATGAACTCACTTACCAAAAGACATCATAGGGAAAAAGGAAACCTTCTGCGAGTGCACCATTAGTAAGAGTGAGAATAAGGGAAGTGCTCAGTGTGCTCAAATCACTCAGTGTCATGGATAAATTGTCAGCAGATAAAGTCAGAAATGTCAGAGTGTTGCCTTCCTATGTGTTATCAGTCTTCATAAAAAAAAAAAAAAGTCAACTGTGAATAGTGACTAGTCCAATAAATACCAATACAATAAACCAAACTCTCAGATTATAACAGGAAAAGAACGTTAAAGACTAGTCAAATAAGTCAAAATTTTTCAAATCAACTGGATGTATTAAACTTCATCCCAGGTAATTTATTTAATTGGCTGATGTTAACTCAGATCTTCAAGACCTTGTGGAAGAAAAGGAGACTGAAAAAAGCACAAAGTCTGTCTTTATAAAGGTGAAAAAAAAAAAAAAAAAAGGAAAAAGAAAGATTCAGTCCCTAGAAAAAATCCAAGAGAACAACATCGAGTAGACAATGTCTAAGTACTCAGGATGACAAGGAGATGGATGATGGACTTGTCAAGAACAAACTGAGGTAGTTGCTTTGTCTGGCAAGATAAGATACATTCTGGAGCATTGTGAAGGGGGAAAAGCCTTCAACACTTGTCTTCAGTGGAGCTTTGTAACTGTATGACATGACAATCCCATCAGTAAGGTAGAGGAATGTGAGCTAAACAAAATTACTCTAAGGAAGGCAAACCTGACTAAAACTTCCATCCAGAGTACGTGACAAAGTTGTACTGACAAGTGGATGGTTGTACCAACTGAGGTTCTTGAGACATCTGTGCTGGGTAGAGCTCAGTGATGCTGTTAATGTCCTGGGTGGTGGAACTGTGATTAGGGTTATTAATTACAGGTGTGAGAAGGACTATTAATATGTTGCGGGACGTAGTGGTAAGTCTTGACAAATGTGAGAAATGGTCTAAAAAAATGTGGCTGGTTATTATTCTAGATCAGCATATATCCTCAACTTTGGTAAAACTAATTGCCAAAATGCAAACTAGGGAACATTTGGGAAGTAGAATTTTTTCTGCAAAACACTTTAGGATTATAGTAGAGGCCAAATACAAGTGAAAAATTTCATACTATGGAAAAAAAAAATGACAACAATTTCAGTGGTATATGTGAAAAGAACCAGAACCTGCAAAAGAATGACTTCCTGGTTTGTTGAGCACTGTTATATCTTAACTTATCTTAAATACTGAGTCAGTTTGGCCTTTCTCCTCTAAGATAATAATAGACTGAAGATGTGACAGGCAAAGCGCAATGAACAATTTGAGACAGATCATTAATGTGAACTGTGTAGGGAAATTTGGGAGGCCCCCTAAGTACTTTTTAGGGGGTTGCCAGATCCAGTAGCCCAAAAGAGGAGAGGCATGCCCCCAAGTCCAGCTAGTAGTGAAGCTGAGCCTGTATTCCCAGTAGGCGCTTACGCAGAGCACAAGTTCATAAATCCATATATATGGCTGGCCACATGGAGCCACATGGACAGACAGAGACATTCTCACCCACAGCCTTGTCCTATTTCCCTCTTTTGGCAGGGTGGAGGTCTGTTAGTAGGAGATATATACATTTATTTATTCATTTATTTATTTAAATGTATATGCACCTATATCTATATTTAAATATGTACGCATGCATAGAGGGTGGATCCAAATTCCCTGGATCTCAGTCTCCCCACTTGCTAGCACCTGGATAGATGAGCCCTTTGAGGCCACAGTCTCACACCAGTTGCTGGTACAGAATCCCGTGCACACAACCAAAACACACACAGAGTGTGAATCATGCAGTAGCATACACAAGTTTAAATCCCCTTGTCCTTCTATTTTCCAGCTCTTGTTCCTTTCCAAACCACTTAGAGCTATTCCTTTCTCTGCCAATGCTTTCTCCCCTAAACATCCCGTAGTAAGCCTTGTGGAATCCCAAATTCTTCCTTTGTGTTCTTTTGCGGGTGTGAAGATGAACTTTTCAAGCACATGACCTAGCAGTACCAACTGAATATTCATACGCACTCACAGGTTATCCTGAATGGAGACCCAAATTAGCTCTTTTAGAGAAAAAAAAAAAGAACATTAGCTTTTCCACTAATTTTTGGAAATACTCAGTTTAAAAAAAAAAAAAAAAAGTTTTGAATTGCCAGCTGTTAAAGAATGTGCAGATGTTGGAAACAGCTGGCAAGCTACTACTCTAGTGCGTACGAGAAACTCAAACCACTATTAATTTTGCAACTTGAACAACTTATACTGTTGCTGCTGTAAGATACAGGTGCGAAATAACTCTTTAAGATTGCTGTGTTCTCCTAAATACCCACAGTGCAACCTACTTTGCCCCACCTCTGTCCTGCCTGGCCAGTCTCTCCCTGGTACCACTTCTCTGCCTGCTGGAGGTCTAGCACATCTGTGGACAGTATTTCCAAGAGAACTTGTATGTCTCATGAACCACAGAAATAAGCACGTAAAAACCTGAAAAAATACATCCAGCATCACTCTTTAGCTTTCCAGAAGTATCAAACTAGCAATGAAGAGCAGTGTCCTCGCAGTCTACATAGTAGTAGCAGTGTAGGTTTAAAAAAAACTGGAGTATTGAATACATACCCAGTTCCATTTAGGTTCTCCCAGGCAGTGAAACACTATGCAAATATTTCCCTTCCACCTAGAGTTTGGGGCAAGCAGAATTGCTCAGGCTGGGAGTATTCTTTACAGAACGGAGTGCATAACTGGGTCTAATTGGATATATCTCTGGTCATAAGGGAAGAACCGTTGCCAGGTTAGGGCTTCGTTATATTGCCTAGGAAATATAATGTCAGCAATTTGTATCATAGTGTCGGGTCTCCTCCATCCTTTCTCAGGAGGGCAATGTTGCTTTTGGTAGCACGCAACATCAGAGCACGGTGCAAGCTACCTTGTGATTTGCTTCTCAAGGGCAGGAGGGTTTGCCTAACAGAACAGTCCTCCCAGAACTAATTCAGCAGATGTTTAATTCACTTAAATATATATGAATTTACCAGGAGCTGACAGTGCAGTCACACGAGGCTCAACCCTCACAAAGGGATTCGGTGTCCTTTAGCAGCGGAGAAGCCGAGTCAGGAGAAATTCCTGGGCCAGACTGTCCCACTGAGCATCATCTCAAACTGCTTTGATTTAAAAACAGCTAATTGCTCAGCATAGAAAAGTGGTGTGTCATTACACCTCTGTTAGGAAATGTGTATGAGCATGCAGAGAGAAATGGTAAGGGAAATGGTTCCTTCTGAATCTTTGAAAAGTAACACAAAGAGAGAAGACAGAAAACCAAGGCTCCTGGAAACAAGCTTCAGCAATAGGAAGGGTGCTGGAAAGAGCAATAAAATCTATCTAAGTTATATTTGGCATCTCCTTGGCTTGGGTTATTTACAGAGAACCTATTCTCTGACCCTCAGGTCTCCTGGTTTTAATTTGCCATCACTGCCATTAGCCTTTAGGCTGCGCTTTCTTCTGTTGTGTCTTGCTTCCATAGGAACTAGGTTCAGCCTTCAGGAGTTCAAGTGCCATGAATCGGAAAAGAATCACATTAATTACTGTCACTGAAAGTGCCAATGCTTCATTCTTTTCTTCCCCTCTGTCTCTGCAATTCTTTGGCCTTTTTTGTGTAGCAAGTTTATGATGTGTACAAAGCTATCCCAAAGTACTCAAAGCCTTAATTGCCAGATAATGAATTCCCCAAATACCCTTTCTGCTCCAGCCAGATTAATATTTGGTTGCACTAATTACACCCAATTCTTAAAATGTAACCTGGTTTTGCTGGGAAATCACCATCCTGGGAAATTCATCTACTTTTGCCATGAGTGTTTTATACAGACAAATAACCTTCTCTAATGCCTTTGTTAGGAAGTAATTATCAGACAAATCCGGGCAGTAATCAAGCATGATGATGGGATGTATTGGTTTTGGCTGGGATATGGTTAAATTCCTTCAAAATAGCTCGTATGAGGCTATGTTTTGGATTTGTCATGAAAACAGTGTTGATAACACAGGAATGTTTTAGTTATTGCTGAGCAGTGCCTACACAGCATCAAGGCCTCTTCTGTTTCTCATACCGCCCTGCCAGTGAGAAGGCTGGAGGTGCCCTAGAAATTGGGATGGGACACATCTGGGACAGCTGACCCCAACTGACCGAAGGGATATTCCGTATGTCAGGGTTTGGGCTGGACTGACTACTGAGATGAATGACAGATGCTCTCCTCCACCTCTCTCTCCAAGGACAGGAGGGAGAGAGAGAAAGAAATTTATGAGCTTAAAAGAAAACTAAACTACTGTAATGAAAATATTAATAAAATAATAAAAAGAAAATAATGAAATATATATAAATATATACAAAACTGTATCAAGCTTCCAGGATGACGATCACCTCACCGGCTGGCACTGGGGCAGTCCCAGACTGGACTCAGTGACAGACAGGAACTGGATTCCAGATCTGGATTCAGGATCGGGATCAAAGGCAGATGAACAGACAGAGTCCTCCTCAGACGTCGGCCATTGAAGAAAGAGGCTGACCCTTTGATCCCTCAGCTTTATACTGAGCATGAGGCAGATGGGATGCAATATCCTATTGCTCAGTTTGGGGTCACCTGTCCTGTCCGCTCCTCCCTGCAAGTGGGACCCCACTATGCTTTTCCACTGCTGATCCTCCAATGGGGCAAATAACAAAGTTATCTGGCCTGGGGTGTTATAGCAATAAGTATAAGCAGGAGCCTCTCTGCACACCATTCCTTGGCATAAATTGCAGCTAATCAGGTTTTATCATTCTGAGAATGAACAGTGTCTTCACAATATGCTGTTAATTTCAGGGAGTTTTAGAGACTTCAGTTAGTTAGAAGAGGCTTAGCTGCAAAGTGAAATTACTGAACAGCAAATTGGTTCTGTTTTACCTCAAACCAGGACACCATACCATACGACATCGTGCTCAGCAATAAAGGGTGGGGGAAGAAGGAAGGGGGGGGACATTTGGAATGACGGTGTTCTTCCCAAGTAAATATTACACATGATGAAGCCCTGTTTCCCTGGAGATGGCTGCACATTTGCCTACCGATAGGAAGTAGCAAATTAATTGCTTATTTTGCTCTGCTTGTGCACACAGCTTTTGTTTGGCCTATTAAACTGTCTTTATCTCAACCCACATTTTTTCTCTCTTACCCTTCTGATTCTCTCTCCCATCCCGCTAGAAGGGAGTGAGTGAGTGGCTGTGTGGGGCTTAGCTGCCCACTGGGGTTGAACCACGACCTGGGAGAAGAAAGTGTACGAGAAGAAAAGAGAAAGAATATGATTTATTTTTGTGCAAGGCTCCAGAGAAGTGTCTCTCAGGTTCAGGTAACATTATGCAGCATTGTGGGTTCAGTGTCCCAGGAAGAAAATTTTAGCTGTCTCCAGAGTACTACAAATGGGGGACATATATATATATATTTGTGGAAGAAAAGATCACCTATTTGGGTATCAGATATAAATAAAGATGTGGATGTGACAAACCAGAGGATATACTATCCATCACTAAGCCCAACCGAAATGTTGAGCTCTCTGGATACATGGAGGTCAACCTTTACATTGAGTTATGAAGCTTTTATGTATACAGAGATTCTTCTACTGATTAAAACAAAAGAAAAGACTTGAGGATATAACTGAATAGTCATCTGGGATTCAGAAATTTCTTCTGCTGTCTCTTGTTTGGGAGAGAGAAAGAAGAATCAACTGTGAATATCTAATCAATCAGATGTGTTTATGTCTAATTGCTAATGACAAGTTTTCCAACAAAAGTTGCAGCTTGCATCCAATTGTTGCAAAGGACAAAAAGAACAGCACAGGAGTGATGCAGAGAATCCAGGGAGGTTGTTTTGAGCATCTCCAAATTGTGGGATTTGAACTGCCTTCAAAGAATGGACACAGAGCTGGTCAGAGGACAGTGGTCTCGCTGCCAGCATCACTTACAGATGCTAAATCTCTTCTGTATCTTTTCACTGAAAAACAAAATCATAGTTGCACCTGGGAAAAAAAAAAAATCCTGCTTAGTGCAACAGGTAGACTCAAGTCTCTGGTCTTTTTCTTGCAGAAGAATTTGCCATGTCTCAGAAAGTCAAGTGAGACCTTGAATTTCAGGTTTTGGACTTCCTCTAGTAGACCTCCAGTAACCTGACCTGAGACAGCCCTAAAATGAAAGGGCACCCAAATATCTCAGTCTGTCAAAGTTACAACTTCACTTGGAATCAATATCTTTGATTACTTTGGAAAAAAATGTACCTTCAGTTACGGACTATGGTGACAAGTCTCAGCATTGGATCTGGGAAACTCGGCAAGCCACAACTGACCCGGGGAAAGAAACCTTTGGCTGCTGCACAGTCCTTCCAGCACCTACCCAGCACAACCTGCTTCCTGAGTTCACAAATTAGCCATCATCCTAGTGACGAAACACTCTGTAGCTCCCATGCTAATTGCAAACTCAATCAGTTTCAAGTAGAAAGAGGCATTCTTCCACCTTCAGAGAGCTCTGAATGACAAGAATAATGTAGCAGCACAGGGCAGGATGACTCGTGATTTGTTAACAAGAGGAGAAATTACTGAACAGCAAGAGCCTTGAACTACGAAACATATTAAACCAGAGTAAATGTAGAAAAGCCAACACCAAGATCTGACACTGCAGTCACATCAGGTTCCCCTATCACAGATGGTACTTTATGCCCTTCCTACACAGACAAGCCTCATCAGGAGAAATACCTGAGCCAAAAAAGTCCTGCTGATAAATCCCATGCACTCACTCCCCCCTTTTGCTTTTGAGGTAACTGATGGGCTGAGCCGGGGGAAAATGCAATTCACTCTGCTGCCTGTAGGAATGGCTTAAAAGACAGCTAAAATACAAGATAAGGGAACTTGTCTGTTGGGGAGCGCCATGAATAAAACATGTTTTGCTGTCTGCATGCATTTTTCCTAGCTGCCCTTCAGAGAAAGATCCCTGTTATGCATCACTATTTGGAGAGCAGAAAAAAGGACCCGGATGACCTTGTTCTGCTGGGGGCAGTAGGAGACAATCCTGCCCCAAAATGACACTATTTCTGACCCGTAGACCAAAGTTCAAAGGCAGAGACTTTCAAACACATTTAAGCTAACAATTTCTATCTGAATATATAAGCCATTAAAATTAATGAGAGTTAATAACAATATAGCTTAGGAACTGAATACTTCTTTGGAGCTAGACCTTGCTTTGAAGATATTATTTCTACATTCCCCACTCCTGAAAGCCTGTTCATTTAATTTCTGATCACATTATTTCACTGGAACAGAAAAAAAAAAAAATTAAAAACATTGGAAATTTGGAGAAGAGGAAATATTTTATTTAATTTTTTCAATTCAAATTTCTATTTCCCAGTGAGTTTTAATCCCAAAGTTTGCCTAAATGTAATAATAATAAGAAACAGAAAGAATGAGAAACACACCCTTGAAAATGAAGTATTTAATTTGATTGAAAAGATTCTTTGTCTGAAGGTTATGCTATTGGGGAAAAGAAGTTGCAGGTTGGCCCTGACACAATGAAAAAAAATGGTTTTGTCAGGGAACTAAAATACTGATTACTGAAATAGCTCTACTCCTAACAGACAGAATAAAGCAGAGGGATGAACCGGTGAGTTACAAGTGTTGACAAATCCTAGCCACATCCTCCTGATGACTAAAAGGAGAAGCACAGCAACTGAGGTCTCATCTTCAAATTGGGGAGTTTCCTCAGGGGCTTTGGCAAAACCTTAAGAACCAGCCCTTAACAAAAGACTGAGAAAAGCAATCACGGGATGACATTTTTCACTGGGCAATGTGCTAAACAATGCAGTCTCTCATTTTCAATATAAATTACTCTTTTAGCTATAAGTTTCATTACTTGCATAGAAAGGTTAGATTTTTCCACCCGTCCTGATTTTTTCATGAGATGCTTTAAGACTTAGAGATCCCTTCAAACATCTGTTGTAGCTTCTCATAGCACAGTAGAAAAGGTAAGGAACACGTACAGAAAGAACATAAATTTCCCTAGCCCGTATCTGGTGTTTCTTGCCCTGGTTGGCACCCAGCTACTTAGGGACTGGTGGCAAACAGCCAGTTTAAAGCAACACTCAGGCTGCTCTGTCATAGTCCAAGGACCAAAAAATGATGGGTGGTTCACAGTACAACTGTGGAGGGAGCTGTAACATCCTAAGACCTGGTTCATCCTCACCAGACCGAATTGACACTTGTTCTGAATATTTGAGGAATTATTGAAGGGAGGGCTGAAGCCCCCTAAAATTTCTACAGGCAGTTGGTGCTCCATGACTGCATCTTTGCAGGTTTTACTACCCACCTACATAAGTCTTGTGTACCCATTTCTTACACAACAGACTCAACAAATTCAAAAGGTATTTGTAAATGTGGGGAGGTCCCACATACCAGAAATACCAGGAGGGCCACGAAGTTGATCAAAGGGCTGGAGCACCTCTACTATGAAGACAGGCAGAGAGAGTTGGGGTTGTTCAGCCTGGAGAAAAGAAGGCTCCGGGGAGACTTTCTTGAGGACTTTCAATATTTTAAGGGGGCCTACAGGAAAGCTGGGGAGGGACCCTTTATGAGGGAGTGTAGCAATAAGACGAGGGGTAACAGTTTGAAACTGGAAGAGGTTAGATTTACATTAGATATTAGGAAGAAATTCTTCACTCTGAGTGTGGTGAGGCACTGGCCCAGGTTGCCCAGAGAAGCTGTGGCTGCCCCATTCCTGGAGGTGTTCAAGGCCAGGTTGGATGGGGCTTTGAGCAACCTGGGCTGGTGGGAGGTGTCCCTGCCCATGGCAGGGGGGTTGGAACTAGATGATCTTCAAGGTTCCTTCCAACGCTAACCATTCTACATTCTATGATTCTGTGGTTTTAAACAGAATCTTTCTACCCCTTCCAGTGTCTCAGCCTGTAAATGATGGATGCACTCAGAGAGAGGATCTCCCCCTGCCTTTTCCCATGAGAAGTACAATGCAGCAGCTTCCAGTTCCTTCCTCCCCTTTGTTTTCTGGAAAGCTGAAGCTTTTTCCAAGCTTTTTGTTTGTTTGGTTGGTTGGTTGGTTTTTTTGGGGGAGTACATTAGGGGATGGGTTTGTTTTTGTTTATTCATCTCTTTCTTTCTTCAAGTAAAATAATAATAATAAAGAAGCCTCAGTTTCTCAGTGAGAATAAATGCATTTTTATCCATTATTACACTAGTTTGAGGTTTGACCCTCTCTTGTGCAGGCTCCATTAACTATACACCAGGAAGGTAGAAAATTTGTTCATTTATTTATTCATCCATTTATTGTGGCTTTTTGGACTATTACGGACAAAAGAAGACATCAAATCCACAGCATGAGAAAGATGGAAGGAGAGAAAAAATTTATTCCATCAGATTCTGAAAAGACAGAAAACCCCCCAGACTGGTAGACCCTCCCTACCTCCACTGCTTCCCCTGTGAGTGGCCTCTGCGCTCTGCTCATGCTAACAAACTACCTTTAAAACCAGCCACAGTCACATACCTATGAAAATGTATTAATATTTAATATAAACCAGGAGTTTCTGTTGATATTGGGTCAACAAAACAGTTAATTTAATAGCTCAGAGTGTCTTCAAATGAAGAACAATGCCTTACAATATTTCTAATGTATTTAGAGACTACAAGTCTGAGCCAGCTCAATGCTTTTCTATCTATTTGTGCATTTATGATCATTATAAAACTCAAACACACAGTCTGATTTTGCTCTACTGAAGCAATGACAGATTTCTTTATTTGGTGTTTTTGCTGTGCACATTTTACAAAGGCAAAGCTCTATTTGGGAATCTTTAGGCATGAGATAAATATGTCTAGCATTAAAAAGGTTTTCTACGTCAATTTTCATCACAGGCCATCAGAGTTCCAAAGATCCCACAAGGTACTAAAAAAATATTTGGAAGCATATGAGACATGTGGTTTGTAACATGTGGAAATAAGGGGGTTCACATTAGACAGTGTTTGAAACTATAAGTGAAGGGGTTTTTTTTCAGAAAAAAAAACACAAATTTTTCATTATGAAAGGATTCTTGTGCTTTGAAGTGAACACAAAGTTAGTTTTGAAAAGAAAATAAATACCCTAACCAATACAACGGCATTCTTTGTTTTTCTACAAACACTTTTGTTATTTTTCATTGTGTTAGTTTGTTTCATCATGAAATATATGAACAATTGGACCAAAATGATTTATTTTGGTTTGTGTGCATGGGGGGAGAATGGAGGGTTGTTGTTTGGTTTTTTGGTTTTTTTTCCCCACATTTTGTCCAGCAAACTAGAAATCCCATTAGCTGCACAGTTCTTATCTTGGAGTCCTGCAGTGGCTTGGGGGATATCACTTCACCTTCTCTGCTTCTACTTCTTTCTTAATCTCCTTAGATTGTAAATTCTTGGGATCAGAGCTTATTTATTACAAATTTGTACCATCCCCAGAAAAAAATGTGTCCCTATTCTCAAGTAGAACCCTTCACTATTTCTGTAACAAAAATAGTAAAATAGTAAGAGCAACAATAACAAACGCAGTGCCTGAGAATCAAACTTGATTAAGAGACATCGCTCAAGGTCACCTGCTGGTTGACCTTCATCTCAAACGGAAACAGATTTTATAATTTTTTTTTTATTTTTTTTTCTCACTGTCTCTTACTGCTGTGAGACCCAACTGATATGTGAAAGCTGCTGCTGGAAAGCTACCCATTAAAACTGTAATTTCAGTATGCTGACATTTCAATGGGAGGCTTGCTCCCTGTGTGGTTCAACAATTTAGATTTGCAAAATATTATGCAGGGCTTTATAAGCTTGCTTGTGTCAACTATTGGTGGACTGCACGAGAAAATATGGGGTAAACTGTATGACTAAGAGGGTGCTGTAAGGCCCAGTATTTTATCAGTCTTCAGGTGAATAGTATTAAATTATAATATATGCATCTGATAAAAAAAAAAATATTGCTCTTTTTTTCCAGGATTGGAAATCTTTATGATGCCTCTTTGTTCAGCCTGGAGAAGAGAAGGTTCCGGAGAGACTTTATTGTGACCTTCCAGTACCTAAAGAGGGCCTACAGGAGAGCTGGGGAGGGACTTTTTACAAGGGCATGTAGTGATAGGATGAGGGGGAATGGCTTCAAACTGGAAGAGGGGAGATTTAGATTAGGAACCAGGAAGAAATTTTTCACTTTGAGGGTGGTGAGGCACTGCAACAGGTTGCCCAGAGAGGTTGTTGGCCTCTTCCAAACCTAAACCATTCTATGATTCTATGATTTCTTCACATCTTCTATGGATTTTGTGAAAATGATGATATAGACCTACTGACACAGAGAGAAAGGGCTTCTCACATAACCCTAAACAATGGTATACTTTTGATCAATTTTCCCAGTTAGAAACTGCTTCACCTCAGTTCTTGTCCTGAAGATGGGCAAGTAATAAGGACAAAGACAGAATCAAGCTTGGATTCCAGTCTTAGGTGACTTCTACTTGACTTTACAGAGGGTGAAAGATGTAGTCTACTTTGTGACAGTTGGAGCTGGTCCAGAGCAGGCCACGAAGATGATCAGAGGGCTGGAGCACCTCTCCTATGAGGGCAGGCTGAGAGAGTCGGGGTTATTCAGACTGGAGAAGAGAAGGCTCCCAGGAGACCTTATAGCAGCTTTCCAGTATCTGAAGGGGCCTACAACAAAGCTGGAAAGGGGCTTTTTATAAGGGCATGTAGCAATAGGATGAGGGGGAATGGCTTCAAACGGAAAGAGGGGAGATTCAGTTTAGATATTAGGAAGAAATTTTTCACTCTGAGGGTGGTGAGGCACTGGAAAAGGTTGCTCAGACAAGTTGTGGATGTCCCATCCCTGGAAGTGTTCAAGTGTAGGATGGGGCTTGGAGCAACCTGGTGTAGTGGAAGGTGTCTCTGCCCATGGCAGGGGGATTGGAACTTGGTGATCTTTAAGGTCTCTTCCAACCTAAACCATTCTATGATTCTATAATGCAGGGGCTGTATTTCCAGTGAATGATAGAGCCAAGAGCATAGCCTTCATCCTTGCCAGTGTGGTAGATACTAAGCCAAGCTGTACTCCAGCCTGTTCGATTATAACCGAAGAGCCATTCAAATTAAAATTGATAATGATCCAATATGGCAAATACCCCAACATTAGTGAAAAGGGGAGAGGAGCCTTTTGACATTTGCCCATTTCTTGTTACATAGTCGCTACTGATCTTTTTCTGAACAGCAAGTTACAGAGCATCTTGCTGTTTTCTGCACAGTGCTGAGAAACAGATTGTTTCACAGAGACTATCTCTGACCTTGATGGCAGCAGCTCCAGGGCAGAGAAGCAAAACTCTTTTGAATTAAAGTCGCAAGCAGCCGTATTAACAAGCATATGATTACAGTACAAATTGCCCTGAATAATTCAAAAAGAGTCCTATCCAAAGTTTGATGGTAATCACAGCCTGGGAGGATATTATTAAAAATGAAACTGTCTGGGGCAAGGATTGCTTTTCTGCTGTTTTCTCTTCTCTTCTCTTCTCTTCTCTTCTCTTCTCTTCTCTTCTCTTCTCTTCTCTTCTCTTCTCTTCTCTTCTCTTCTCTTCTCTTCTCTTCTCTTCTCTTCTCTTCCCTCTCTTTCCCTTTCCCCTTCCCCTTCCCCTCCCCTTCCCCTTCCCCCTTCCCCTTCCCCTTTCCTTCCCCTTCCCCTTCCCCTTCCCCTTCCCCTTCCCCTTCCCCTTCCCCTTCCCCTTCCCCTTCCCCTTCCCCTTTCCTTCCCTTCCCCTTCCCCTTCCCCTTCCCCTTCCCCTTCCCCCCCTTCCCCTTCCCCTTCCCCTTCCCCTTCCCCTTCCCCTTCCCCTTCCCCTTCTCTGGTTCAGCCAGGAGGGAATTAGGAGTCAGAGAAGTCTCCACTCACTTCACTATGTGATTCTTGTCGCTATTGCTTACTAAACCCAAAAATAACTGAAACAAATTCTGGCAGTCACCGAAGCAATAGTTCCTCTTATAAAAGGAATGTTGATTTGTGCCTGTGGTTATAGACAAAGGGCTGCTAAAGCAAACCTCATCCGAATATCAGATCTGATGCTGAAAATGCAGCAAATCTCTCAGGTGTTTGCTATGTGTCCTCCTCCTTTTTTTTTTTTTTTTTTTTTTTTTTAATTGGTTTAGAGCTACAGAAAAGCACTGTATTGTCACCCCCAGAGAGAGGAGTCCTTATTTACCCACAGCACAAACACCACACATCGGCAGCAGCTGTGCCTTGATGCCATGGGACCTCTGCTGGCACCAGTGGTGGACACGTAGCAGAGCAGCATAGTCACCACTCAGACTCTTACACAAATAAAATGGCAATTAGTGCTAACCAGTTGCAGAAGGGGGCACTGGTGTGTTAGGAGTTGGGCTGAGGCCACCAGCAGCAGGAGGGCTGAGATATCAGTGGCCTGGGCTGGCTGGAGGTGCAGGACAAGCCCTGCTGGTGCCCAGGGTGGGACAGCAAAACAGCTCTCTGGAAACCGCGGGTCTGTTTTCAGCTCTGCTGCTGCTCAGCCGTGTGTGAGCTGGGGTGAGTCACGGTGTCACTGTTGCCTCATCCACCATCTGTGCCTGTCTATGTGCATTGAACACTCTTTGGGGACGGAGCTGTCTTTTTTCTTTTCTTTCTTTTCTCCTTTGTGCTTCACTTCTCAGTTGGAAGCCCAGAGGTGCGGAGAGGATTCTGGGGGGAGTGTTGGTGTTGTAAGAATACATATATTCCTTGTAAAAGGCAAGTAAGCCGCAGAAATGCTATCTGACAACTTGCACAGACCTGTCACAGAATCAGACCTTTTTGGACCTCTTGGGCAGCATCATAGAATCATAGAATGGTTTGGGTTGGAAAGGACCTTAAAGATCATCGAATTTCACCCCCCCTGCCATGGGCAGGGACACCTCCCACCAGACCAGGTTGCTCAAAGCCCCATCCAGCCTGGCCTTGAACACCTCCAGGGATGGGGCAGCCACAACTTGTCTAGGCAGCCTGTGCCAGTGTCTCACCACCCTCAAAGTGAAAAATTTCTTCGTAATATCTTATCTGGATCTCCCCTCTTCCGGTTTGAAGCCATTCCCCCTCATCCTATCACTACATGCCCTTGTAAAAAGTCTCTCTCCAGCCTTCAATCAATAATATTTTAGGAGAGTCTTTTCCCAGAGTCACATACAGGCATCTGCAAGTTCTCCAGATACCTCCCTCATAGGAGACAGTGCCCAACACAGCTTGGACACTCTTTGCAGAACTTGGATGGTGCCCAAATTGTCTCTGGTGAAATGTGGCTGTTACTGCAGGGGCTCCTCTGACAACTTTTTGTCCTCTTGGCCCAGGACCTCACTACAAGTATGAGAACGAGCTGGTTTTGGTTTTTTGTTTTGTTTTTTTTTTTTTTTTCAGAATAATGACTGACAGCTCCAGCGACAGATTTTTGAGTTCTTGACATAAATGTGGAAGGGGAAGGAATAAAGGGCAGGAAACAAAGCAGCTGAATGGTTATGTTTGCAAAGAAAGTGCCAAGCACCACAGCATGATAGAAAGTTTTGACAACCTGAACTGATGGTAGGAAAACGGAGACAAACGTGTCTGTATTTGTGAAGGGTGATAGCTGCTATTAACAGACAAGCAAACCTAAGCAGGCTTCTTTCAACGGTTAGAACAGGATTTCCTTTCCGCTCTGCATCTACATGTACAGCTCTATGTTTTCGTTGCCAACAAGGCACTGAACACTGGAGCTGTTAGAAAATAAATAATTAGATAATTCTAATTATTTTTCTTCCATTCATTTCTCAATTCGATATTGCATTTCCCTCCACTTGGACTGTGAAACAAGACACAATTGGGTTGTTTTTGTTTTTCCTTTGTGGCCAGTTTCACTTTCTGCTGCTCAAACCTAAGCACTGCAGTATTGAGTTGTCAAGGCTAAGACTATCTAAATAACCCTCATTCCTTGATCCACCTTCAGTAGAAATACTCAGATTGATCTAATTTGCTGGATTTTCTAATTAAAATTAAAATTGTACAGAAAACACTTTTCTAGCCATTAGTTTTGATTGGAGTTAATGTCAAAGGCTCAGTTTAGGCTACCTTAGCTCCCTTGTCAGGGC
>NC_138906.1:166977356-167066366 GCF_965231255.1 Vanellus vanellus | reverse complement strand
GAAGGGAAGAGAAGAGAAGAGAAGAGAAGAGAGAAGAGAAGAGAAGAGAAGAGAAGAGAAGAGAAGAGAAGAGAGAAGAGAAGAGAAGAGAAGAGAAGAAGAGAAGAGAAGAGAAGAGAAGAGAAGAGAAGAGAAGAGAAGAGAAGAGAAGAGAAGAGAAGAGAAGAGAAGAGAAGAGAAGAGGGGGTTTTGCACAAAGGTTACCATCAACCTGGAAAGACAGAGGACCATAGCCAGCTGTCCCCTCTTTCAACTAAGGAAAAGCATTGTGTTGACCAGAAGACATCCTCTGCCTTTAAGTCACAGCAAAGACAGGGAGATTGAATTGCGCACCCAGACTTGTTATAAATAGTCGTTCATAATTATTTGTCAAGTCCTTGCTGAAGAAGAGAAGGGCAGGGCTTACTTTGAAGAAAGGAGACGTGCTCATTCAGGCTTTCAATTTCTTTTAATAATCAATTTATGTAAATTTAAATACATTACATATGCATGTTTAATTTTGCTGCTCATAATGATGACAATTGCAATTAAGCTTCCTGCTCTCTTGGCAGCAGCAATAAGCAGGACAAAAATAAATAAATAATAATAATAATTTATGTTTCCTGTGACCTTTTTAAAACTTGTGGGTGAACTGGAAAACTGATCTTTTAAAAATCTGATTTTGGTAACATTTTAATAAGCACATACATTTATTAAAGTGTTTACGTGTTGCCTGGGGGAAAGGAGAGGGGTTAAATAGCCAAGAAACCTGTTCACAAAGAGAAAGATTAATTGTGGAAATAAAGCATCTTCCATAGTTTTAATTATAATGACTCCAAAAGGTTGAGTCTTCTGTAGTCAATGAAAGCAAACTTCTGCATTTAAAGCAGTGATACAGGAAGAGAAGATCTTTTCTCTTACTGCTACATAGTAGAGTTCATCCTTCAAATGGAGTTGTACACAGAAAAAGGAGCAAATCCTACTCAAATTTAGTTGAGCAAGTATGTTTCCAACCATAGTTTTACGGTCGGGAACACAGAGTGGTTAGATTCTTATATGTTAAAATGCCTGTGTAAATGTATGTGTGAGGAAAGGAAGAGGATCAAGAAGTGAAGGGGAAGTGAGAAAGGAACAATAAAGTCACAACCGGTAGAAGTTCCCCTGCAGGCTATGACCCATCCAGGCTGAATGGAGAAGAGGAGGAGAGTGTCCCTGTTCACCCAGTAAATGCCACACTCTTGAGTTTCCCCATGCCTTGCTTGTAGGCATGAAATCCCTGTTCATCCCACATTCAGATCTCCAGCTCCTTTAGTCCTACCTCTCCATGTCGCTGATGCAGGTCATGAGCAGGCCACATAGGTTCATTGAGGTAAAGTCTCTCAGACCTGCTGTTGATAATCTTCCTTCACAGCTCTGCTAAACCATTTGTTTCTTCATCCTATGGCCACTCTGATTCAGTTTTCCAGGGAAGGGGATTAATGAATATCCACCTTTTTGGAACGTAAACGAGGAGATTCTTCTCTTCATTTGTTGTTGTGAATTCAGAGTGAGTCTTTTACAGATCCAATCTGGAGATCACACTGAATAAAGGACATTCCCCAATTTGTACAGTCTGCACTGTATCCCGTTTCAAGAGATCTGGATTTGTCAGTGAACAGTGCATCTTGGGTCAGGTCCTTTGTCTGGTATACATGAAAAAATGGCCATTTATACCCAGGAATCTGTCCTGTCGGTTCCAGGTATTTTATGCTGTGTGTTTTTACCTAGGAGATAGACATAAGTATCCCAAACAAACAAACATTTTTTGGATTAGGCAAGATGAGTTACATCCTCTAATGGAAACAAATTCGTTGAAATGAGAGGAACGAGCTTACCTCATTGATTCCTCATCTACCTGCTGACATGGAAAATTACCCGTTTCCAGCAGATCTTTCATCTGCTAATTATCCTCATTGATTTTGGATGGGGAAATGTAGTGGCTGAATTCAGCTCTGTTCTACTGCATATTCTGCCAGCCGGGACCTTTTTGTACTCTGACATACAGAACAAAGGGAAAAAAGAGCCCGGAATTCAATTTCCCTCCCCCTTCATGCCCTTCCCCTAGGATATCTGGGATAGCTTTCCATTTGACTCATAGCAAGTAGTGGATCCTTTTTATTGCAAGAATAATTATTTTTTATTGGATTGCATGGACTGCATACGGCACTGACACACAGAAAAATCCAGTGACCTACGGTGCAGTAAAATAAGAGGAGAGACTGCTGAAGAGGGAAGAAAACAGCAAGATGAAGGGGAGTTAAGGAAGAGATACTTTAAAGAACACTGAGTAGTTTCACCAGGCTGCTCCAGCTATTGTTGAAAAGAGAAAATAATAAACCGTTAAACTCATCATGATGTTATTTTATTTCATACTGCATGTTTTTCGACAAAGGTGGTCCAAATTCTTTCTGAGCTACAGTAGTATAGCTCAGAATAAGAAAGCCACCCATGCCGGTGCAGAAAGAAGAACTATGAAAAGCATAGTGAAAGAATGCTGGAATATTTCTTATTAGTTAATATTGAATTTATTGGTAATGGAATTTCATTAACAAAAAAAACCAAACCCTGTTTCTTCAGCAACGTAACAGTGACAGAGTGAATCTAGTGTAGTAAAATACCAACCCATTAGGAAAAATATCATCTCCTGAGCTTTATGGCTACCGCAATTGAGAATTAGTACCATTAATTAGCTCAAGCTATTTGTTTTACGAATTACAATTGCATGTCTAATCCTGGTAACTTTTTGTCCCTAAGGAGTTACTGTAGCAAAGAGCTCCACAGTAGAAGCAGAGACTGAATGGACTTAATATCTAGGAGCATCTGAGAAAAAAAACCACAAACTGTTATTCTTATTCCACTCCACTGACTTTTTTCAATCTGAGATGAAAGGAACAGAACTTCACATCTGCCTTCTCTAAGCCATTAATTCTTTTTCCTGTATTTCTACTGCATTCAGTCTTTTTTTTTTTTTTTTATTGTGACATTTTGTTTTTTCCCTCACTTGTAGTATGCAAGTGGTTTTGCAGTCCTTTAATCATCCCCACTGGTTCAATCCAGCCCCCTCTCTTTATACGGTTTCTGTCCTCAACTTGATTTTACCAATCAAAAAAAACTGTCTCAAGGAAGCCACACTACAGATTTGCATTAGGGCATCACTCAGTATTCCACTCCTTGTGCCTCTTAATGTCCTGTTTGACACCTTAACTTTTAAACTGGGGGTTCAGTGTTGCCTTTAGATTGCTTTTAGTAGTCCACATCTAAGATAGCTCTGGTTAGAAGCAAGGGAGATCTAGTCAATAGAATCTTATACCACTTCTGCTCATCAACTTTGAGAAATGCTGAATTGCACAGAGAGACTGTAGAGTCTTTATCCTCAGAGATAATCAAACCCCAACTGGACACAGTTCTGGGCAACCTGCTCTAGCTGACCCTGCTTTGAGCAGAGGGGTTAGACTAGATGATCTCCAGAGCTACCTGCCAACCTCAGTGTTTCTGTGACAATGACTACTTAGATTTTTCTAATAGTCCTTTGTGGGTGACCTTGCCAAAGGCCCTTTGCAAACCAAAAATGCCTGATACTATAGAGCTCCTTTTGAAACTTCCCTGGTATGTTCGAAGAATTTTAAAGGGTCTGATGCATGCTGAGGAAGCCACTTATTACTTGTCAGAACTTTCGTGGTGCTTGTCTGCCTGAGAGCTCTTAATCTGGGTCAAATGTGAAATATTTTTATTTTTTTTTTCCCCAGTGGAAAAGGGCTCAGCTAGCTTGAATTAGCTGTCTTTTGGAATGGGATATGAGCACCCAGGACTGAGTATTATGGATCAGCTGATGTGTCACTCATAGGAAGCATAAAGGTCGAAAGAGTAGTAAGTTACCATTGCCCTTAGAAAATGAAACTGATAGCACATTGTGTTATGCTTTTTAATGCATTTGGTTTTCTCTGTTCAATGATTATTTCAACCAATATGCTAGGTAGAGCCCTGGGGTTTGCTGGCTCTTTAGTTCCCAGAATTCATTGTAGAAGCTAAAAAGGTATAAACGCATTCAAGGGTATAATAGAGATTGATATTCGTGTTGGAATATTTGTAGTGACAATATACTGGAAATAAATTCTAATGTAAAAGATATGGTATCAAGACCCAGAAAAGTTGGGTCTTATTTTCACTTGGTCACTGACTTGTTGTCTGACATTTAAGTTACAGATAATCACAGTTTGCTTTCTCTTAGGGTTCTTTCTATGTCTGTTAAGACTACACATTTTGTTCCATGATCACCCAAATTATGAATCCTACCACTCTTCCTGAAGCCTTTAGCATTACAGAATCACAGAATGTTCGGGGTTGGAAGGGACCTTCGGAGATGATCTAGTCCAACCCCCCTGCCAGAGCAAGGTCACCTACAGCAGGTTGGACAGGAATGCATCCAGGCAGGTTTTGAATATCTCCAGAGAAGGACACGCCACAACCTCTCTGGGCAGCCTGTGCCAGTGCTCTGGCACCATCCAAGTAAATAAGATTTTCCTCAAGTTCAGATGTAATTTCCTGTGTTCCAGGATTATTGGATAGGATGTTGAGTTGGAGGAATAACTTATGTGATCCAAATATCTTTAACCAGAAACAAATCACCATCCTGGTTTCAAGTGTCTGCCATGAAACTTGTTCCAATAAAACCTCTTACTTTGACAAAGGAGTGTGTAATATTTCTCTTGCAAGTCTGCGTAAGGAAGTCGACAAGTTCCCTGGATACATCAGGAAAATAAATTATTTCGTGGAAAAATAGTAATATTTTAAAGCTGATTTATGAGCTGCTGTTTGCTAGTGAATGCCTAGCCTTGAAAGTGATTTTTTGTTGTTGTTGTTGATAAATGCTTTACTATCAGAACAAAATCCACATAACATGAGTGAACACCTCAGATCTTGGACATCTATTGAACAGAGACAACACTTCACATCCATTTCAGTAATGTCATATGACTTGGCCACATAGTGATGTATCTGAACTGTATGTTCCTAAGGAACAATTTTAATGTTGCCGTACACTTACAGAAAACTGCTGTTAGCTAGAGTTTGTTAATTGAGAGTAGATGGTGCTTTCATGTCTGACCACATTACCCAGGGGTAAAAAGAACAGACAATACATTTAATTTTAAATTGAAAGAGTTAGTGCTTTTCCTTCACCTTATATACACAATGACAAGTGGATCATTGAGTATGGGCATGTGACAACCGAATGCCGAATGCAAAGACAAGAGTCTTCTCTGCGATACTAACATATTACATCTGTATTGAAAGCAGAGGATATGTCTGAAGAGCTTTTACGATATCTCAGTCGAAATGCAGAAACATGAGTTTAAGCTTCGCATCTAAGACCAGCCACAGTGTTTGCGTCTCTAAGTGGCACCCTGGAAATCCGAAACAGATGGCCACACCACTTCCTTGCTGTTGAAAGTGACACAGTTTATTCTTTTAGGCCATCTAGACCTTGATGAAATTTTGACCTTGATTCTGAAAGGTCTGTTTCCACAGACATATTCCATTCTCTCCTTTTGCATTTCTTTAAATATATTTTTAAAATATTTCATATCTATTAATAATGCTTATTATTCTTGTCATTATATAGAAGAAATTGGGGAGTTTATAGGTTCTTGGACAGATTTAATATTATGGTGGTAATTGAGATATGAATGAAGAAAAAACAATTGTTCATGGCTTGGATTTCTTAATATCTGTTAAACGGTTTAACTTCAAAGCACAGCTAACAAGGTTTCTTTGGCACTTACTAGTTTTAAAAATACTGTTTGTATAGAATATTACAATACTTTTAAAATTTTCTTTGTTAAAAATATATTGAAAACAGAAGGTATCAGGGTATTTTTTTTCCACTTTAAACTCGAGGCTGTTTCTGTAAACAAAATATTTTATTTATTCTGGAAGGTTTGTGGAAAATATCTTTTTATGACAAATGTATTTGACAAAAGGCATACACAGTCAAATCGCTGAAATATGCCTGCAGACGTAAACTCAGCTAAGATTAATTTCACGTTTCGATCTGAAACGTATCAGAGGAGAACTTTGTGGTATCACATGCAGGAGATGTGCAGCAGAAAAACGCCATTTAGGATTAAAGATGTTACTGAAAAGGTATGTTGCTTGGTGGCAGGAACGTTGCCATGGGTTTGGTGCCTGCCTAGGAGAAAGGGACCATGATTCTGAATAAGATTTCAGCATAGTTCTGTGTTAGAGGTGATAATAAATGGTCATGCGGGTGAAAGTAACCCATATCTGGTTCATGGTGTTTCTAAATATGGTGTGAGAATGCTTAAAATTATGGATTGATACGTATTTATGTTTTCAAGTCAGACAGCATCATTGAGATCTAAGTTGTTTTCTTGTATAACACAAGCCATAATACTTACATTCAGTTATTTCTGTTCCCGAGAGTGTGCATTACTGATCTCTTGTCTTAATGTAAAGGTGAGTGAGTCGATTGCATCTCTGCATGTGGTTAATTATTTCCCTGTTGAATATTTGGGTTTTATTTATAATCTGAATTTGTCTTGTTTCAAATAACAGTTCCTGCGTTTGACTGTTTCATTGGATCTTTCTTTTTGCAGGACACTAAGCCTTCACCTATCAGTAATCTTTTCTCCTAGCAGTGAAGAAATCTTAACACATACTTATAGACCTTAATCAAGTTACTTGCTAATCTCTTCTTCAACATGTTCAATGAGTTTCACACTCTAAGGAAGCTAAATTACTATTTTCTAAGCCCTTTCTAGTAATCTTTTTTTTTTTTTTTTTCAGGGTGGATTTTAGAAGTGTTTTCACTGATGCCACACATTATCTTTGCATTACTAATAGCAGTTTTCTGTCTGACATCTTCAGTGATTATATTTATCGCCGTATTGCAGTCTGATTGAGGAACTGTGGTAAGTAGCCTCCTGAAGATCAGGGCAAAGCAGATGTGCTCTGCACTTCAGGTTAATTTCCCCAATCCTCTGTTATCACGTGCTCTGCACACATTTATGATACATTAAATACGTCCTCACAGACTTCAACTTAGTAATCTTCATGACAGTCCTGTGGGGTAGGGCAATGCCCATTTTTACTAAGACAGAACAGAGATACAAGCAAGCTAAAAAAGGACCCTAATCCTTGAAAGGCATTTAGGTAGATAAAAGACATCATATTGGAAAATTTCATATAGAAGACTCGGGCAAGTCTGTGGTGGAGAGAACTGGCACGTGTCTCTCAGACTCAACTCTCAGTGCTATATAATCATGAAAGGTGAGCATGGGTGATGAGAGCAGTAACGGATGGTACTGTCCATCACACAAAAGCATTCCTGAGCTGTGGGATTCAGAAGGCCTCTCAGTTTCCTGTCTTGGCCACGCCATGGCTTCACTTTCCTGCACCTCCTTTGCTCTTAGGTGTCTTCAGTGCCTGGGAAGCAAACTTTGCACCATGAAGGAGGAGAGAATCATGGAATAATTGGAGTAAAGAAGAACAGGAAACTCAGAAGGTCTCCATACAACAGTTTAGATTTAGCTAAATCCTCCACAAAGAGGTCATCTGAAACCCCACATGGAGGAGACGTAGAGTTTGAAGAGACCGTACCATTTCCCACCTCCTATCTCTTACCAGAAATTTGCTGCACTGCAAATTCATTTTTCCTGTCAGTGTTTCCAGTATCCAAGCCATGCATATCACTCAAAACTTCAATGCTTTTGGTCATTGAACCCTTACACAACACTTCCAGACTCCCCTCTGACAGAACAGCCTGGGGACATCCTCTTGATGTCACAGCTCTGAGGAGCCTGTTGGATGTACTGTCCTGATACTACGTTCTCTGAACCCCATTCCCCTCCCTGAAGTGGCCCTACTCAGTTGTGGAGTTTACAGTAGCTGAATCAAATATTTGTAACAATATAATTAAAACGGCCAAATGTTATTTCAATTTTTGATAAGGGCAATTGAACAGATATGGGGTATGTAGCTAAGATTCTTAGATGGTACAATTCCAGTTTCATCCTTTGAAGGTTTATATTCAATAACTTACATTCATTCCAGACAGAAGTAGTTTAAAACAGGTACAGTAGTATCACAGATGCTTTGGTCATATTGAACTCTACTGTTTAAATCAGAAATTCATTGGAAGATTTAAAAAGGAAAAACATTCTTAAACCAATGTAATTTTTGTTGGTTTTTTTTTTTTTTTAAGCCTAAGATTAGGATTCAGGCTTGAACAAATATTGCATATATTAGTTATTTAATTGAGCCTTTTCATTCAGCTATTGTTTCTGCTTCTGTAGGAGCAATCACAAAGCACTGATGAGCTTGTCAGAAGATTGTTTAGACTAGTTCAAGGTCATAAAACAAAGAGTCAGGTGGGGAAGTCATAGTTGGGGAATGTAGAATGAATATCAGGGTGAATATCACATTAGGCAAATTAAGCTGGCAAATTGCATGCAAAGAGAAAAGATGAAAACTTTAACACTGCCATCAGTTAAAATAGACTGATTCTGGAATAAATCTCACTTGTGGAAAGGAATGAGCATGAATCTGCCCAGTGCCCATAGGTTTCCTTATTTTCTACTCAGTAGAGCATGCAAACCTACACACACACGCAGAGAAAAATAGCCACGATCCAACATGAGCTTTAACCCCCTCGTTAAATTCCTTTATTTTATTTACAGCCCCAAAGAATGTGTTCAGTTTTCTTCTTTGTTACAGAGAGTATCAGAGTAACCTCTATAATGTGTATGTGTCTCATAACTCTGAGACCACAGTGAAGGACTGAAATGTATTTATGTTCTTGACTGCAAAGGCAACGATTAACAGATCAGACTGTAAGACCTAAAAAAAAACAGATTCAGAGTCCTCCAGGAACAACCTCTCAGTATTCCAAAAGCATCACTTCCAGAGCTGGGGAAACAACTGAATTTATTGGGACTTTTTGGAAAGCTTGAGCAAGAAAGAAGGGATTTGAATGTTTGAGTTTAACATTCTAAACAACTGCAGTTGAAAATGTAATATTTTTTGATTACTTTATCCTACCCATTTTTTTTGGAAAAGAAAAAACTTTCTTGTGAAGAGCTTTGAAGTATCATTTAAAATATTATTTTCACTCGATTGTTTTTTGAAATATTACATAGCAAGATGATTTTTTTTGAAAAATATTTTACATGTGATAGACATTATTTTCTTAAGTCAGGCAAGAAAGTAAAAAAATAAAAAATCTTTCAAAATTTTTTCTGATTTTTTTTATTTGCAATCCAAGTTTCTTTTTCATTTGCAATATTCAAATATAACTACAGTTTGCTACTATGACTCAAACATAAGATCTTCTGACAATTAAAGCACTTATGATCTTATAAACATATTTGCAAATAATTAACTCTATTTCCTTAACAGGGAGGTGATTTGGCTTCACCAAGGGCAAGTCCTGCCTGACCAACCTATTGGCTTCTATGATAGAGTGACTACATCAGTAGACAGGGGAAGAACTACGGATGTCGTTTATCTGGACTTCTGTAAGGCCTTTGACATGGTGCCCACAACATCCTTCTCTAAATTGGAGAGATATGGATTTGATGGGTGGACTGTTCGGTGGATGATGAGTTCTTTGGATGGTCGCATCCAGAGGGTAGTGGTCAGTGGCTCAATGTCCATATGGAGATTGGTGACAAGTGGACTCTCTCAGGGGTCTGTATTGGGACCAGTACCAGTCACTGCATCAGTGACATGTGGGATTGAGTACACCCTCAGCAAGTTTGCAGACAACACCAAGATGAGTGCTGTGGTTGACACACCTGAGGGATGGGATACCATCCAGAGGGATCTGGACAAGCTCAAGAAGTGGGCCCGTGTGAACCTCATGAAGTTCAGCAAGGCCAAGTACAAGGTCCTGCACCTGGGTCAGGGCAGCCCCTGGTATCAACACAGGCTGGGGAATGAAGGGGTGGAGAGCAGCCCTGCCGAGAAGGACCTGGGGGTACTGGTGGATGAAAAGCTGGACGTGAGCCAGCAATGTGCTATCACAGCCCCGAGAGCCAACCACATCCTGGGCTGCATCAAAAGAAGCGTGGTCAGCAGGGCGAGGGAGGGAATTCTGCCCCTCTACTCCACCCTCGTGAGACCCCGCCTGCAGTATGGCATCTGGCTCTGGGGCCCCCAACATAAGGACATGGACCTGTTAAAGTGGGTCTAGAGGAGGCCACAAAGATGATCAGAGGGCTGGAACAACTCTGCTGCGAGGACAGGCTGAGAGAGTGGGGGTTTGTCAGTATAGAGAAGGGAAGGCTCCAGGGAGACCTTATTGCGGTCTTCCAGTACTTAAAGGGGGTGTATAAGAAAGATGGGGACAGACAGACCTACTGCGACAGGACAAGGGGTAATGGTTTTAAACTAAAAGTGGGGAGATTCAGACTAAATATGAGGAAGAATTTTTTTATGCTTAGGGTGGTGAAACACTGGCCCAGGTTGCCCAGAGAAGTCGTAGATGCCCCAATCAACAGAAAAATTCCAGGTGAGGTTGGACGAGGCTCTGAGCAACCTGGTCTAGCTGAAGATGTCCCTGTTCATTGCAGGGGGGGGACAGACTAGATGGCCTTTAAAGGTCCCTTCCAACCCAAGCTATTCTATGATTCTATTCTATAATTCCTTAGAAGCCTGAAAGCTGTTGTTGCTCGGGTTTTCTTTTGCCAACAATTTGCAGAGTATATTGAGATTTAGTGTGTTTTTGAAAATTATATCTGAAGTCCAACATTGTTTCTATATATTCTCATCTTTGATCAGTTTTCTTCTTCACCTAAATGTGTAGTAGGTCATTGGTCTCAGTGAGTGATCTTTTTTTATGATGAAACTACTGAGGTTTTAAAAAAAACTTTAATTTCCCAAACAATATATTATTTTCCATCTGCTTCTAGAAATTTCATCACAAGCATATTGTTCTACGTGCATAAAAGTCACATTCCCTCATTGGATAATGTCTTTACAAAGATTTTTTTCTTATGTTATATGCATTTAATTTTGCTTTTGCTTAAGCCATCCCAGAGGACATGGGATGTGTCTAAGTTCCGTATATGATGTAAAAAGCAAGAGACTAATTTTCTTCTGAACTGTGACCTTAACAAACATGCCTCTTTGATACTGTGCAACAGTTAGACTTCTGTAAGTAAGCATGCATTTTCTGCAACATAAATTAATTTAACATAATAATTACAAATTTTCACAATAATTAATACATCAACATATTCCAAAGAATAGCACTAAACTTAACTCATTCTGATTTTCAAACGAGAAGTCTATATTTAGCTGGTAATAAGATATTACAGCGCTCTTGTCAGTGGTGATGATCTCATCTTAGCTGGGCAGTAAACAGACTTTTAAATGATTTACAAATAGCAGAAAACATATGAGGCCTGGCTGGTAAAAGAGAAGAAAGGGATGATGAAAGCTTTAGGGTTCAATTCTCCATGGTCTCTGAGATATGATGCTAATTTAATATAGTACAAATTACTATTCACATTCATTAGCATCAAACTAAGCAGTATGCAATCACAGCCAAGTTCACAATTAGCATTAATGATATTCTCAAAGTGGGGAGAAAAAATAGAGGATTGAGTTTTACACTACAGACAAGATAATACAAGGAAAATAATGCCAGGGATTAGTGTCTAAGATAGAAATTTATTTCCAGTGTGTTTACAAGTCCCAGAGCACAAGGAGCCTGAAGTTAACGCAGAGATTGGACATGTCTATCTGCAGTTTTTCACATCCAGCTTCTTCCAGTTTCACCTGGTCCTTGGTACATACAGTCTAAGTGGAGCTGAGGACAAAGCTGGGGTTACTCTAAATTACCTTTGCCTTGTCCTACAGTCCAGCTCCTCACCGCACCTTTGTTAGAAGCTTTTTGGAGAATGAAACATTCCTATTCTGGATGTGCCTGTATGTCTTCTCTGACTACACGGAGAGTCTGCCACAATTTCTCATAGACTAAACAGTGAAATTTAGATAGCTGCAGCTGGTGAAAAATAATCCTCTTTTGGAGTCAGCATTCATTAAAACTTCATTCATAGATTTTTGAGATGCAACATGTTGTTGCAACCACGTGGTTTAACTTCCTCCATTACAGGAAAAATATTACCCTTCAAAATGGGTAACATTTGGTCTGGAACACCACCCCTATGAGGACAGGCTGAAAGAGTTGGGGTTGTTCAGCCTGGAGAAGACTCTGGAGAGACCTTAGAGCCCCTTCCAGTACTTAAAGGGCACCTACAGGAAAGCTGGGGAGGGATTCTTTATCAGGGAGTGGAGCAATAGGATGAGGGGGTTACAGTTTTAAACTGAAAGAAGGGAGATTTAGATTAGATATTAGGAAGAAATTCTTTACTATGAGGGTGGTGAGACACTGCCACAGGATACCCAGAGAAGCTGTGGCTGCCCCATTCCTGGAGGTGTTCAAGGCCAGGTTGGATGGGGCTTGGAGCAACCTGGGCTGGTGGGAGGTGTCCCTGCCCATGGCAGGGGGGTTGGAACTCGATGATCTTTAAGGTCCCTTCCAACCCATTCTGTGATTCTATGAAAATCAACTTAATTAATGTGAGGGCTGATGAGTTTTTAAACAATGGGCTATGCAGTTCATTCCTCATTTAAAGAGGTTTAAGAAGTTAAGGTCTTATTATATCCAATGACATATTATTTCAATGACTGATTGCCCTCCCTCTTACAAGTGGGGTTTTTTGTTTAATTTTAATTGGTTTCCACCTGCACTTTCAAAGTATTTTTTATATTATTCCTTTCGAGGGCCTTTCTTTGTGTCTGGTCTATTTTTATCATCTTATGTCCTTTGGTGACTCAGATCCTGAACTGGACTGTATAGTCCAGAAATTGGTTCTGTTATGCCATATACTCAGATGGCATAAACTCATGAACTTCCCTTTCCCCGTTCCATATTGCTGTGGTATTGGCTGGTGAGGTGACACCTTAGGTGGGGGGTTAGGAGTTGTGCGTGTGTAGCGATATAGAATCATAGAATCATAGGGTTGGAAGGGACCTCTGGAGATCATCTAGTCCAACCTCCCTGCCAGAGCAGGGACACCTTAGAGCAGGTTGCACAGGAACATGTCCAGGTGGGTTTTGAATGTCTCCAGAGATGGAGACTCCAACACCTCCCTGGACAGCCTGTTCCAGTGCTCTACCACCCTCAAGGTAAAGAAGTTCCTCCTCATGTTTAGGTGGAACTTCCTATACTCAAGTTTGTGCCCGTTACCTCTTGTCCTGTCACTGAGCACCACTGAAAAGAGCCTGGCCCCCTCCTCCTGGCACCCACCCTTTAAGTATTTATAAGCATTGATCAGGTCCCCCCTCAACTGTCTCTTTTCCAGACTAAATAAACCCAATTCCCTCAGTCTTTCTTCATAAGAGAGGTGTTCCAGTCCCCTAATCATCTTGGTAGCCCTATGCTGCTCTCCAGCAGTTCCCTGTCCTTCTTGAGCTGGGGAGCCCAGAACTGGACACAGTACTCCAGGTGTGGCCTCACCAAGGCAGAGTAGAGGGGGAGGATGGAAGTATATATATATGGAAGAAGATTGGTCCTTTCTGTCAAAGCATTACATGTGAGATCAACTGTATATAATTACACACTTTGACCACAAGGCTTTGTATTTAGTGATGTTAATTGCTTGGAATCACTGCTTTTCAGTCTGCCAGAACCTATGCATAATTTATACACTCTTCCTTAGGTAAAGCCATTCATCTTTTCTGACCACTTCTAGCTAACTGGCTGGCAAAGCGTATGATTGCACAGAAAACACAAAGAGCACACATTTGCTGATGACGCGTTGATCCAAACTCCGCATGAGCAGACATTTAGCATGGCGCTGGGATTGACCTACCATTACTTAGACTTCCAGAAAGGATTTTTGTCTGGGGCACAGCACCACATAATGCACCTGTATAACACCTGGAAAGGCAGTAGTTGGATTTACAGGCAAAGATTCTTACAAGATTTTCGCAACTTGTCACAAGTTTTAATTCTTTTTACATCATCAGTGAGAGAGAGACTGCTATTCAGATTAGCGTTGTGCACCCCAAACAACCTGCCTCAAGAGCTGCGAAGCTCGAAACCGTGGCGGTCTCATCTTGTAATTTGAAATTTACTTTTACATTAATTAATGTAAGACTTTAGTCTGGAAGGAGAATCTTCTGAGAATATTATGCTTTTTAAAGCAATGCAAATCTTCCACTTCCATTGCTGAAGAGAATAGAAATCTTTACAGAAATTTTTATAACATTTGATGTGAGTCCTAGATGCGGTCAAGACAGTAGCTGTACATTTCCTACTCTGACATATAACCTCTCTTTTATGGTGTCAAAATGTGACTTTCTTTTTCATTGAAAAAAAAAAAAAAAAAAAAAAAAAAAAACCAAACAGAAAACACTGTGGCATGCAATGGGATGTGTGTGTCTCACATACCTTTTTTTTTCCTTTTAATAATTATTAGATGGCTTAAATGATTTAAAGGATTAAAAAGAGTAAAAAGAAGAATTCCTGGGTAAACAGCTATTTCAAATATAGAATTACTATGTACATCTACAATCAACTACTAGGAAAATTGTTAAGACTCGTGGTATAGAATGTTGGCTTCTGACAAATCTGAGCTAATATGTAATTTTAATTGCATAAACCTACTATTTCATAATTTTGAAAATGTGAAACACTTTTTTGCAGTGCTCTCGCCTTCCTTGCTGCCTGAAAATTCATTGCTTTTGGAAAAGTTTCTTAGTTACAAGGCAGCTTTGTTATCTCCAGTACAACAAAACACTTGTGATGGCAAAACAAATAACTTATCCCAATGATTCAATACATCTTCATGGCTTCTTCCTAAGAAGATGGACTGAGAAATCGATTTTCTGGGGCATCTTTTTCAGATCTATTCACCCTCACCCACTTCCTTTAGTAAAATACTCACCTCTGTTTAGGATGGACTGAATCACCCTCCAAGAATGTCATTTTTTATCTCAATATGCCTTGGACCTAGACAGCAGTTTAATATTCATAGAAAATCATAGAAATCCAATAGTAGGAATTTAGATTCATAGATGCAGCTCTCTGGAGGAGAACTCAAAAGACCATCTCTTCCATATTTCTGACCTAAGGGAGGGTCAAACTTCGTCTAAATCATTCTTGACATATGATTGACTGTCCCATTCTTAAAACCTGCAGCGAGGGCAGAAGGAGATTTCACGCTCACAAAAGCATGCATAGTGCGGTGGGTAACTACCCTTGCTGGTTGACAGTTTTTTTTCCTGATGTCTAACCTAACAAGCATTCATTGAACCAAATAAATGTCTGCTGAAATGGCGACGAGAATTCCAGGTGCAATGACGATCTTTGTTATGCAGATAGAAGAGAAACTTGACTGAACCCACTATGTCCTGAGATGTGCCCTGGATTTTCAGGCTTAACACTGTACTTCCACTCAGGACAGTTTACTGAGGAGGAAGCAGGGAAAAGATGAATATATTCTTTTATTTGTCTGAACTGTTTACTTATCTATTTTTCTTAGCTACTATGCCACACAGCTATCAATCTAGTGTTCCTACAGAAACATGACAGCATAGACTACATTCACTGGATGTCTCCCTGCTTTTCTATGTTGAATTAGTACTGTCACTAACACCAGCAGCACTTGAAAAGCAAAAAGCATCTCTCATTTCCCTAGAAATTCCTGGCTGTGGCCCTGTGGAGATCTCTAGTGTAATGTCCCACTCGACGTGAGAGTATTTCCAGCAACAGGTAAAGACAGCAATGATTAGGCTGTTATTTCCTCTCATGCCCGTTGGTCCAGCCAACTTGCAACCTATCTTACAGTCTTCCTTTCCAGTCCCCATTTCCAAATGAGAATACTGGGGGAGACGTCAACAGGAGCCTTAGTAAATCAAAGTATGTACAACCACCATTAACAGAATTACTTGCACATTTGCAGAAGGAAATTGGATTCTTCAAGAACAATCTGTCCTTGGGAAATCCATTTTTCACTGCTCCTCATTACCATTTCCTCCTTCATATGCTTGGACATGGACTCAAGGAGTATTTGCTTTATCATATTTCCAGTGATGGAAGTGAGACAGACCAGCTTCCAGTTACCTGATTACTCCATCTTCATTTCCTTAAAGATGGGTGCAACGTTTGCTTTTTTCCAGTGGTCAAGGACTTTCTCCAATTATGGCAATACTCCACAAATTATAGAGAAGAGCCTCACCCTCATATTGACAACATTTCTGCACCCTTGGGTCTATCCCATCCAGACCTGTAGATCTGTATGCATCCAGTTTCTCTGTAGTTTCTAAACTATTGCTCACCAGCAGTGGCTCCTTCCCAAACTTCATCTAGCCTTTGGTCTTCTCATATTGTACTTAAAGTCCTGAATTCTGCTCTGATATTTCTTCTTTACCACCTGTCCTTGTTTTCGGTTCCATACTATCTCTCTGTGTTTAAAAAAGTGTCTTGCTTAGCCACAGGGGTCTTCTGATTAGGGGACTGGAGCATCTTTCTTACCAGGATAGGCTGAGGGACTTGGCTCTTTTTAGACTGGAGAAGAGAAGACTGAGGGGGGATCTTATCAATGCTTATAAATACTTAAAAGAAGGGTGCCAGGAGGATGGAAACAGGCTTTTTTCAGTGGTGCCCAGTGACAGGACAAGAGGTAACGGGCACAAACGTGAACTTAGAAAGTTCCATCTAAACCTGAGGAGGAACTTTTTTCCTTTGAGGGTGGCAGAGCACTGGCACAGGCTGCTCAGAGAGGTGGTGGAGTCTCCAACCCTGGAGACGTTCAAAACCCACCTGCATGCCATCCTGTGCAACTGCTGTAGGTGACGCTGCTCTGGCAGGCGGCTTGGACTAGGTGATCTCCAGATCTTCCAACCCCAACCATTCTGTGATTCTGTAATTCTGCTGAAATTCCCAGATTTCCTGAATAATGGGACATTTGTTCCTCAGTTTTCTTTGTAAATCAGCTAACTCTCTTGCCTTTTTCCCCTGTTGAAATTTCTTAGGGAATTCTGCCCAGGAAATCCCTAAACCAATTGTAATCTGCTGTCCCAAATCCCTTCCTTGCTCTTCTGCTTGCCTTCCCGGCCTTCCGCTACATCAACTCAATCATCTCATGTTTACTGGTGTGGCCACATTTGCCACCAATTCTTCCCTGTTTGTGAGCAGAAGCTGAAAGAGAGAATTACCCCTGGTTGGCCCCTCTGACATTTGTGTTAATAAGCTCTGGCCAACACCATCTAGAACCTCCCTGCCCTGTTCTCACAGTGCTACACTGCCTACCTATCAGGTGGTTGGGTGGGTGGGTGAAAAAACCCTTATTGAAGGCAGGGAGCAGCATGCCAGTTTTCTAAACAAAACTCTTCCAGTTCAGACAGCTGCCCCATGTCTCACAGCTGTTTTCTATAGAAATGAGAGTATTCCAGCCTCTGCTTGCTTCAAGTGTCTCAGTAAATTTGAGATAGACAAAATGACTGGAATATCAGTAGGATGATTCTTTCCTTCTGACTTTACCTCATTTGCCTTCTCATGCTTTTCTTAGAGGCAAAAATATAGTATTTCAGCATTACTCTTTACCCGTAGGTACAGAGACTGAGAATCAATGGGTGTGAGAAGGCCTATTCACATATACGCTGTTCATTTTTTCCTCCTCTGTCTTTCTTGATTTTTCTTTTTAAAACCATGAATTTGCTTTCCTTAAATCTAATATCCTTGTTAGCCCTTTCATTACCTTTGGAAGGTAATGGTACAATCTGGTATTTAAACAACAAAAAAAAACAAAACAAAACAAACAAAAAAAAACAAACAACAAAATGAGAAAAGTCATTGGGAACTTCACATATATGTAAAAACTAATATATGATATATATGCAAACTGCGCTGCATATGTACCATAATGTAATACTGGTGTGTCTCTGTTAACTCCAATGAAGATCTGATTTATTCAGAATAACATAGAAGGGGCTTCAAAACTCTAACTACTACATTAAGTCCATAGGAACTCGTCTCCCTCACGGAGGTTGTTTTAATCTGAAGAATGACAGTAAAATTATTTCATTGACATCCCAAGGAGCCATCCACCGAGGAGCCATCCACCAAGGAGAAGAATTTTCAGTCTTCATACACCTGAGGTCAGAAGTCATGAAATCATGCCTTTCTGATTTCCAAAATGAAAGATAAGTAGGAATAATCCACATTCGTTACCACATAAATGATTTTTAAGAAAAAAAAAAAAATCACGATATGCTCTAATTACTACCCTTTTATCTGTCCTTACTTGCACTTTTGCTTGAGGCTTTTGGCAGATGAAATCAAGTGAATAGAGAAGTATATTTTAGCTAACAAGCTTCCTAGTCTAAAAATTCCTCTTGAGTGCATGATTCAAGCAAATTAGAAAACAGAGAGAGAGAGAGAAGGAGAAAAAGCAAATGGAAGACGATTGCCTTGCTAATTTAATACTTTTGGTACACAATTAGCCCACATCAGGCAAGTCGATAGGAGACTGCCCTGCAGGTCAGGCTTTCGCAGAGCGATGTGCTTTGAATGGCTCGTTGAACTGTGGGTAGGGTCTGCTCACACGCTGGGGAAGCACTCCGCACAGTTTGCACCTGACAGCTTGCCAGGGATTAGCTGTCAGGAAAGTGCCACTCGGAATTTCCGTTTTCTGTGATGGCTTCTATTATCTGGTAAACAGCAGCCAAAATGTGTTATTCTACAACCCGCTCTCACCCTCAAAACGTTCTTCCAGGTTGCTGGGTTGGCAGGCTGGATGCTGAACAAAGCTTGTTCGCTCTCTCTATTTTGGGTAGGTATGGAATAAAAAACAAAAAAATTGCACACCTCCAGCATTTTGTGCATCCTTGTAATAGAGTAGAAAAAATGACGAATGGCTGCTGGAAACACATCCTTACATCTTTCTGGCTAGAGACAGTATGATGGACGGTGAAATCCTGCGTGGAATTGAAAACAGCTGGTTGATGTGACTTTCTGCTGTGCTCAAAGTTCAGCTGCTACTTAGATTTGGGGTCAGAAGAGAATGAGAGTGTTCCCTCCAGGCTAAATTGGCAGGCATGATTGTTTGTTTGCTTTTATGTCTTCCTCTACAGGCAGCGCATCGTCGGCTTTCAGTAATCACCTTTTTCTCTTGAACTGTCTAATTGATTAACAGAATTAAGTTGTCACAGCAATTCATCCTTAGCCCGAAGTTTGCTGCTTCTGCCTCAAAAAGGGAACATGCAGAAAGTCTTATCTTTTCCATATCTGATGTTATAATAAAAGATATTCCCTTACCCTACATATTCATCTTCACTGTGATATGGTACTGTAGACCCCTAATACACTCAAAGATATATAGATGTCTTCATCTCAACATGGATTACACTGTTGAAATTAGTTGAAATAAATTCTGCAGTGCAGAAGTCTACATCTGAACCAGTCAACAACTATTATGGACCCAGTGGATAGGAACAGACATGGCACATCTGATCTATTTTAGATGTCTACTTTAGTCAGATATATCACATCCCAGAAATGCCTGTCTCTTTCTGTCGATTCCTTTAATTCTGGGGAAAAAAAAAATAAATCTGTTTTTGTAGTTCAGAAGTACACAATTGTATTTAAGCAGAAAAAAAAAAGCATTACTAAAAACGAATGAAAGAAAATTGACTTTATTGCAACAGCAAAGATGCAGAGTTCCAAAATAATAGGGTAACACCTCTCTTTTAGAAGAAAACATTGAAAGTAATATGAAACTAATTACTTCAGGGATTCAGTTATCAGAAAATATTGATAGATTCATTTTCCTTAAATCACTTTAGTAACCAGAAGACATCTTTGAAACGTAAACTGGGAACAATCTCATGATAAGAAAATCACCTAATTTAAGCACAAGTGTAGTGAATAGCAGAATAAACATGACAGAGATCTGCCTGATTTTTACATTTAGAATTAAAAATATTCTCCTCTTGATTTTTGGACATGTCAGACAAGTAAGATGTGGGAAGTCATGGAACACTAACAATTATTTCTAGAAGCACCTGGGAGCTAATTGTACCTACCCTGTCAGTATCTCAGTCTGTAAAAGGAAAATAAAGAAATAAATTACTGCTCTAGAAGTTGATCCTGATATATTGTATTTCCCACAACTTTAGAGGGAAAAAACCCGACCACCACCACCACCACCAAAAAAAAAAGTCCTTACAGTTTCCCATCATAGGAACATTTTTTTCCAGGTTCAAAGCATACTACTCACTTTCTGATCTCCAACGGCAAGCACAGAAAAAAACAGGTATATAACATAACCTTATATAACTAAACAAACCTAACTGGTTCCCAAATATCATAGTCTAGAAGAAGTTACTTGTCTGTATGATGGATATAGCTGCAGAAAACTCATCTTGTTTTTTTTTTTCAGTACATTATTCTCATTATTATTTCCTGGTCTGAAACGGTAATCCTGCAGGCATTTTCTTGGATAAGAAATTATCTTCAGTAGGAGATATTATCAGAAATTCTAGGCAAAAGATCTTAAATCACAACAGAAACGTTCTTCAGAATGACTGAATGTTGTACTTCCTCAGTCAACAGGAAACGTGAAAAACTCTTTCAGTGCCTTTTTGCTATGCTAGTCCCATCAGACACAAGCAAGATAATAGTGCTGGTACCTAAATTGAAGAGATGGATGGATTTCACACTCTTTCTGAAAATCAGACCTCTCTAAATTGCTTTACATTACACATTAAAAAATAAATAAATAAAATCAGAAGCACAACAAATCCACTGTTCTTTCTTTGAAAATCCTTGATATGACCTTCACACACCCAGCTGATAGATTGCTATTTTTGTCAAAGATGCATTCTGTCACTACAATAAACTCTGTTTTAGCACTTAAAAAAATTGCTCAGCATATTAGTATATTTTTTGGGTGTCATAATCACCCCAAAAATATACTAGACAGTGTAACTGAAATGATGGGTGTAAATTTGCCCATTTCCAAAGTGAGATTTGCAACACAGACTTAAATAAGTACAGTAATGATTTGGAAAAACAAACAAATAAAAAAGCAATTAGACAAAAATAATATAAGAAATCCATAAAAGTGTTCCAGAAATTACCACAAAAATTCATTGATGTCAAAAACTTGCATGGAACCAGACCACTTCTGATAAATTCAGTAAATACAAAAACACCAGCTCGGAATCATCAGCAGCTGATGCTGTACGTTGTAGACCATTGGGAGATCCTTCTGGGAAGTATCACCATACATTTCTCCTGTCCTCACAGTTTTTATGGGTATTTATTATTGACTACCGTCAACAACAGAAAAGGTGTCTAGACAGACCTCGGCTCTAACTTACTAGAGATGTTGCTAAATTTGAGAATGAAGGGTAGGGCACAGTGATGAGCAGACAAGTTCCTTTCTCTCCTAGAGACTCTGTGTGAGATTCGGTTTCTCTGTGCATGGCTGTGGTATTGAAGTCCACAGTGATTTAAGGTTCAATGCAACGGCTCACGCATAGGTGTCTAAAACCATTACAAAATACCTGAGACTTCAACATCCGTCTAGCAGATGTGGCAAAGGAACTGCAGTGAATGAATGTCCAGCTTGAGCAGGGCTGGAGGCCAGGTAGGGTACTCCAAAGGATATCACATGTTGCTAGGTACTCATGTGTTGGAATTAAGCCACTAGTAAAAATAGTCAATAAAGACTAAAGAAAATAGCGCTTACTGTTAAATAAATACCTACTGTTTTGTCAGCTGAATTATTAAAGACTAGTGTTATGTTATGTTGACTGTACTGACCAGATCTTCATCTGCTGTAACGGGACGCTGGAGACCTCACATAGATGGAGGTAACTTTACATATACACCGACATTTAGATGTCTTAAAGTGGAATTGCATCCCACCACAGGGCTGCAATTCCTCTTCCTAATCATAGGTGTCTAGTGCTATTCTAGACAGCAGACTCTCCACGATGTCTCCACGGGGCTAGTGAACATGACAGTGGACCCACAAGAGAGCCGCTTCTTTCTGGAGCAGTGGCTGGAGGTCAGGTGGGAAACCTTAACACGCTTCAAATAGCCCCAGGTTATCCATGAGTCTTCCATGGTCCATGGCGCTTGGAAATGCTTGTCCTGTCCTTTTCCACCCTCTGTCATTTCTGCCTTTAGGAGACAGGATTTGCTGTTATTATGTGTTAGATCACAGGATCTAACAGAGCAAAACTTTGTTTCTTGGGTGGATCTGTGTGTCCTAACGTAATAGAAATTTTAAATAACATTGAGTGAATGAGACAATGCAAGGGACCTGAAACAGAAAGTGACTGCAATTCTTATTTAATGCATAATAATAATAAAAAAATTATATCTTATTATTCTAATTATTAAATGATTCTAAAACATCACAATAGATGAGTAATTGCCATAGAAGAAACAAGGTGAGCTCTCCAAATTCTGATCAATAAAAGCAGATTTAGAAAGAAGGTGAGAAGGAAAATCTTCAATACTCCTAATTTTCACCACTGCCTAGGGAAATGTGCAAGACTCAAAATAGGGACCTTTGAGGTATGAGTATTTCCAAGCCTGCAGAGTCTCCGAAAGGAGGATCCTTTGAGGACATCTTCTTGCTGTAACAAAACTTTAACCTCAAAGGATCTTTTTGATCCTTAGCTTGGGATGAAAGACTTCCAACTAATTTATGATGACATTAGAGGATAACAACATGCACAGTAATGAATTCTCTTTAGCCTTTGGGCTGTAGCTGTGTTTTACTGTCTCCAGGAAAATAAAAGGGGATGCATGGAAATAGTCAGCATTTGTATTTTAATTGCCCCTGCGGATGTTTTGTAAAGAAGGCAAAATCTAATGGTATGAGAAAAAAAGCGAATGTTTCTAAGTTAAGTTCTTATAAGAATAAGAGACAAAGTCCAACAGCAGCAGTGGAGTTCCTGTATGCTGAAGACAATGGCACTAATTTGATTTATTAGCATTTAGTGTGAGCGTTCAGGAGAAACCCATGGGAAATTTTGGTGAGTCCTGGAAAGGACAAGTGGGAAAGAAGGATGGGATGTAAAGGTTCAGACAGAACCTCTTCTCATGTGGAAGAATTTGGTGCCTTACAGCAATTTTACAGGTCTTCTTAGGTAAATTCAATACTCTACACAAACGGAAGGCTTTGAAAGGGAACCTGACATGATAAGACTCTTTGGGACTGGAGAGATGACCTGTATCCTTCATGCAAGTAATAGGTAATCAGAAAGGAATAGAGTTGCACTGTCTTTGAACTTATTTTCTAGTTGGGTTTAAAAAGTTTGCCTTTGACCTTTCTTCAAGGCATCATATATACCCTGAAGGATGATTTTGTGTTAAAATATAGCCATTTGTTTAAACAGAGATTTTATGATTTAAAACACTACTGGTACTATGCCCCAAATTCTTCCCTGCCATTAGGTATATGATGTTATAGTTAAAGTATTTGTATTCAGTAACAAACACTGGGAAGAAGGAAAAAAGGACTGTGAAAGAGAAGAGATTCCATGTTTCAGTTTGCTTCCTCCAGCCCCAGTAGCAAGCTTGTCTAAGAACTCGACTTCAGAGATAAAAATCTTCCTGTTTAACCAGTTTCTATTTCTTTTAATAGAGATGGAGCATATTAGTCGAGATAGAATGGATTTTCCATTGCCTTTAATAGAGTGGAACGGATTATCCTAGTCTGAAGACCAGACCAGGCTCCAAATCACAACAAAGTAGAGATTGACATTTTCCTTACCTTTCCTGTAATTTAGGAAAAATTGGAAATACAATTGGGGTCTTGACTACGCAAGCTGCCTTGCTGATATCTTAGCGGTTCATAAGGACGAAGCTCAGCATCCAAGGTAATCTCACTGATCCATACAAACTGGCCTCCAGCATTGCACAAACTTCTCTCCACCTTCCCAATTTCATTAGTATGTGTCCCCAGCTAAACGAGCTACCGTGTGGGAAATAATACCATAGCCATAACGTATTTTTGCTTTCCAGAGCCACAGCAAAGTGGTCTTTAGTGCTGAGAGCATGCAAGAAAAATCACTCTGTGGTTTAACAGATCCTGAGACTGGATCATGTTATTTCAACATAACATTTGTTTCTTGCTGTCTCTGAGTCACAAAGCTCCAAAGCCTTTAAACTAGATTTTGATCTGAATCTCACTAAACATCCAGCTTCCAATACATCGGACAGACAACTAGCTTACAAGGCAGTTTATTTCCACTGTAGAGAGCAAAACCCACTATGGGTTAATATAATCATGCCAACATGAAACCTATATAGAATTAAGGGGGAGGGAAAGAAAAAACAAAGTGCTGCAAACTTGAAAAAAGCCTGTCTCAGTAACTGGCCCCCAAATCATAGTATCATTAAAATAGTTTCATAAATATTTCTGTAGTGAAATATGGATAGTTATGCAGAATATTTATAAAGGAGTATTAATGTATCTGTGTGAATGTATTGGTGCACATGTGTATGGTTTTACATAGAATCATAAAATCATGGGATGGTTTAGGTTGGAAAGGACCTTGAAGACCACTGAGTTCCAACCCCCCTGCCATAGGCAGGGAAACCTCTCACTAGACCGGGTTGACCAAGGCCACATCCAGCCTGGCCTTGAACACCTCCAGGGATGGGGCCTCAACAACCTCTCTGGGCAACCTGTTCCAGTGCCTCACCACCCTCAAAGTGAAAAACTTCTTCCTAATGTTCAATCTGAACCTGCCCTCTTTCAGTTTAAAGCCATTCCCCCTCGTCCTGTCACTACATGCCCTAGTAAAAAGTCCCTCCCCAGGCTCTCCTGTAGGCCCCCTTTAGGTACTGGAAGGCCGCAATAAGATCTCCCCGTAGCCTTCTCTTCTCCAGGCTGAACAGCCCCAACTCGCTCAGCCTCTCCTCATAGGGGAGGTGCTCCAGCCCTCGGATCATCCTTGTGGCTCTCCTCTGGACATGCTCCAGCAGGTCCATGTCCTTCTGTTGGGGACTCCAGAGCTGGATGCAGTACTCCAGGTGGGATCTCACGAGAATGGAGTGGACCTGGAGTCCACTGGACTCCAGTCCAATGGAGTCCTTTGACCTGCTGGCCACACTTCTTCTGATGCAGCCCTGGATATGGTTGGCCTTTTGGGCTGTGATCGCACACTGCTGGCTCATGTTGAGCTTCTTGTCAATCAGCACCCCCAGGTCCTTCTCCTCAGGGCTGCTCTCCGGCCATTCCCCGCCAAACCTGTATTTTTGCTTGGGACTGCCCCAACCCAGATATAGGACCTTGCCCTTGGCCTTGTTGAATTGCATGAGGTTGGCTTGGGCCCACCTCTCCAGCCTGTCCAGGTCCCTCTGGATGGCATCCCTCCCCTCCAGCATGTCTACCTCACCAAGCAGCTTGGTATCATCAGCAAAGTTGCTGAGGGTGCACTCGACCCCACTGTCCATGTTGCCGACAAAGATGTTGAACAGTATAGGTCCCAGTACCGACCCCTGAGGAACGCCACTTGTCACTGCTCTCCACTTAGACATCGAGCTGTTGACCGCAACTCTTCGAGTGTGACCATCCATGGGAATAAGCATATATTTAATTTCGGACCTCTGAGGTGCACTCACCCCAAGTCTAAAACAGGACAAGTTGTCCATCTCACTGCAGGTCTGAACACTCCAGGAAAACAATTTTCCATCCCAAAGATTATATTTTGACTGAGTCCATGATCCTTTGAAGGCTCATTTCTAATTTTGCTTGTGAGAAATGTGAGCTGACCCACTAGAACATAACAACTTTCTGTATTGTGGGTTAATGATATTATTTCATGGGCTGAAGAGACACAACTGGATGTCACAGTGACCTGTGGCACAGGGGGAAAGTTCCCTGTATGGGCTAACCAGTATGGAAACTTTCTCCCTGTTGCAGAAACTGCTGACATTTAGTTATTATTTGGTAGACAAGGCAGGGAATGGAGGACAACACAAAGGGCAAGCGAAAAGAAAAAATAAAGCAGAAAGAAAGATCTGAAAGAAATGTCATGTTCTCTTTGCTCGGTTACATGATTAAGGGCTAATCTCTCTGAACACAAAGACCCAGGGAGGCCACTGAATCCTTGTAACCTAATCAGTGAATCTGCTCCTGGTGGATGAGTCAGCCAGAGAAATACCTTCTCAGGAATGCCCTGCAAACTGGAGGGGTTATTGCCTGAAGGGGTTAGGACTTATTATGGGATGCAGAGGGGGAAAGAATTTGGAGATTTTTTCAAAGTTATTACGGGACATTTTAAGGAGACATTGCAGGAATATGCCAGACTGCTGATGGGATGTTTAGCAGAAGGACCAAAGGCTGGGGAAAGGAGGGATCAAGATGGATCAGGAAGGAAAAAGGAGTGGGAAAATAGAGGGAAAAGGGTTATGGGTAGACAGGCTGCTGGTCCGTATGTTTTTCTGGCTGAGTCCTTCACTGGGTTGCCCTAACTTCTATCTTCTTCCTATCTTCTTCCTAAAACCTATTGCTATCTCCTGTGCTAGTGAACTCGCTGTTCAGAGCCAGTACATAAACGTGATGAGCTGCAAGCCAGGCTGGCTGTGAGCAGGTCAAGAGGTCTGGTGCCAACTGCTAGACTGGGACCACCAGCCTCAGGGGCTTGAGAGTCCTGGTACAAGCCTCAGGGAAGAAGTGGGACCTAGGGGCCAACTGCTGGATAAACTGTCCAGCTGCTGGAGAAACCTATACCGTATGTATATATTCCTGTAGAAACTTCAATCTCGGTCAGCTGGGGAGGAGGAAGACAATGGGGTTGTCTGTGCTGTTAATGCTTATGTGAGTGCTGTGTGTGTATAAAGGGTGCCCGAAAGCTTCTGCTCGCTCTCTGTGTTCATGTTTATGACTGGCTGTGTGTCTGTTTGTGTGTGCGTGCCTACTGGGAATACGTGTTCAACTTTGTTGCTGGCTGGACTTGGGGACATAAAGCCACAATAGCTTCACAACTGGGAGAGGAGGAATGTACTGGGTCCTGAATCCCATTTAATTTGGCTGCCTTTAATATGTACAACATCACAAAGTGGAGACAAGGTGGATACGCAGATGATCAACCCAAGGTACATAATTGTTCGTAGAATCATAGAATAGTTTGGGTTGGAAAGGGCCTTTAAAGGCCATTTAATCCAAACCCCCTACAATAAACAGGGACATCTTCAACTAGATCAGGTTGCTCAGAGCATCGTCCAACCTGACCTGGAATGTTTCCATTGATTGGGGCATCGACCACCTGTCTGGGCAAGCTGGGCCAGTGTTTTACCACCCACACCGTAAAAAATTTCTTCCTTCTATCTAATATGAATATATCCTCTTTTAGTTTAGAAATATTACCCCTTGTCTTATCTCAATAAGCCTTGCTAAAAAGTTTGTCCTCATTTTTCCTGTAGGCCTCCTTAAAATATTGAAAGTCCTCAAGAAGGTCTCCCCGGAGCCTTCTCTTCTCCAGGCTGAACAACCCCAACTCGCTCAGCCTTTCCTTACAGCAGAGGTGTTCCAGCCCTCTGATCATCTTCCTGGCCCTCCTCTGGACCCGCTCCAACAGGTCCATGTCCTTAAGTTGGCAGCCCCAAAGCTGGACTCTATTCCAGATGGGGTCTCACGAGAGCAGAGTAGAGGGGCAGAATCACCTCCCTCAACTTGCTGGCCACACCGGTTTTGATGCAGCCCAGGATGCAGTTGGCTTTCTGGGCTGTGAGTGCATATTGTTAGCTGTTGCATGTGTATCACAACCTCGTGATATACTGAGTGTTGTCACATGGCCTCCACGTGGTCCTGAGTGCTCATTGGTTTTTGTTGGAGAACAGAACTCAGCAAGATCAAAGGCCAAATCTTCCACAGGGGGACTATGCTGCAGGAATTGTACCACTTACCCCATGGACAGAAGGTACTACTGCTATAACTTCTCACCGCATTTGTGGTTGCAATGGAGCAGTACCAATTTACCCCATCTTCCCAAGCAGAAAAGTATCCTGCTGTTTTTAGACCAGCATTTACAGTTGCTGTACATCATCCTTTCTCTATTATCCACTTTTTGCTTTACTGTCGCCCCTGTTTTATTACAGTATTTCTGATGTTGTATGAAATCAATTTTGCAAGGCTTTAAAAGGCAGTTAAAAGGTGAAACATAATTGATTTTTCCCCCCTCTATAAAGGCTGGACAATACACTTCCTTAGTAATGATCATTACATTCTGGAAGTGTTAATGCCATTCCTTTGCCGACATTTAATATGATTATCTAATTGTTTTTCATTTACATTTGGTAATAAAAGTCAGTCTAAATATTTTTAATAAAATTTCCATCCTGCTGGTTGACCTTTCTGTTGACTTTCAGAAGCTCCCGCCTCACAATATACCAGGGAACCTGGCAAAAATATGGATGGCTTGTTTTTCTCTTGACATTGGTTTTTATTTCACCATGGAAAAGAGCTCTTACATATTGCTTTGCCCCCTCTACCTTCCCCCGTGAAGGACTATGCCTTGTAGATTTTAATTTTTTTTTTGCAGGAACACTTCCAGAATAAAGTCTTTTTTGCTAAAGTTGCGTGTTTTGATTTTAACACCCCTAATCTTGGTTGTCAGCAATTTTGCAGGCTCATATTGAGGCTGAATTTGCTTTCACCTAACTTTACCATCTACAAGCTGAATACTTAATCTGAGGCAGTTGTCTAAATTTCATGTATATTTATTAGAGACATCTCAGCTCCGTCTCAGAATGGGATGAGGCACCTTCTGGTGCTGAATCTGTCAGTCCAGCCGCTACAGCGGGAGCCCAGCTCACTAACTTAGACTAGGCTCATTACTCTTAGGCAGAGACAATAAATGAAAAAAATCCCTTTCCTGACACATAGCCCTAACAGTAACAGCTGCAACTTATCCAAGTTCATTCAAAGCAATTGCGGTGCCCTGCAAGGAAGTGGGAGCACAGCCATTTTGCATTTGGGAAACCCATAATGTGCACAGAAGCATGAGAGCACATGACAGACTGGGTCTACGTGATGCGGTGCCTACATGGAGAGATGGGGCTTGGCTCATCCCTTCCCATTCCACAGCCCCAAGTAACAATTAAGTTGTGTAAGCATCTGATGGGGCATACAAATGGAGTTCGTGGCCTCAATTCGGATCTTAGCGTCTGAGTGGCCAACCAAAAGCCAACATCCTAAGCTGGGATCCAACAGACACAGTGAAATCTGATTTACTATCTTTTTCCTGTGCCTAAAATACATTTTCAGAGGAATATTTATAGAAATCTGTGTTCTTTCTCTTATGCAGCTAAAGGAACAACTTAATCACTAAAAGTCTAACTCAAACCTGCATCCCTGTCCCCATCAAGAATCTCTTTACAATCTCACTGTGTTTTAAAGTAAAAACACTTTTAAAGTTCACCTGACTGAATCGTGTGTTGCGTAGCTGTTCAGTGTCTGTTTAGAGCTGATTGTGACAGCAGAGGTGTGCACCAGATTAGAAGAAAGCAGTCCTGCAGTGCTCCAAGTTGCTGTCATTTAAACCAGGACATCAGGTTCTAGATGGTGTTTGCATAAATAAGTTGTGTCATCTAGTTTAGTTTGATCTAGCTCATTTTTTTAAGCGACAGCTGGACACCTTCTGTTAGCCTCACGTGAGTGTGTAACATTCAGAAAAAGCTATTTTTTAGGCTAATAGAAAGTTATTTTCTCTTTATTTGGAAGGCAGTGCTCGCAGAGCAACAGGCGTGCCAGACGATGTGATTTTTTCTTTCTCCTGGGCAGAATATCCGAAAGTTTCAACCAATCTGTAATGGAAGGGACTTTTTTTTCTTCAGGAAGCTGAAAAGGCAAAACGTGTAGCTGCATTGCAATATCCCTGTTTGGAGGGGATATGTAGGTCATTCAGTTGGCTGAAGTTTTTGAAGCCACATAAATTTCAGCAGTGACGGGGCACTGCACTTTGAAGACTTTAAATATAACCTTGTGCCTCAACATCCTTTGCAGACAATGGAGAGGAAAAGGCGTGTGAGACTGTGATCCCTTTGACCCATTTAGACATCTGCATGAAGATAAAACCAATCTTCCCCCAAAGCACTTAATCCTTTCCACTGGCTATAACAGAAGTCTAGACCAAGTTTGGCTTCTTTGTATCACCCGGTGAACCACAAATAATGACCAGATCAATGCATCTTCCCATTGTGTCTTCACATACACAGGCTTCTACTGGGCCTTTCAATGAAAACAGAATTAGGGATGGGATGGGCCACAAGCAAACTTCCACAGATTTAGGATGCATTAAAGCTTTGGGGCTAGATTCATCCCCGATCACTTCATAATATTCAGGAAGAAAGCCGTTGAGTTTCAGACTACAAGCAGCCACAGAGACACCATCGGGCAAGGGATACAAAAGTTGAAGGCCTGAATGACTACTCGTTCCCATAGCTTATTGGCCTTAACTAAATGCCAAGCAGATTTGCTTTAAGATTTTGAAATCTTGCATCTTTGTCATGAGTAGGATACTTTCTAGTAATGTGCGCTCCGGGGCCAGGCGATTCGCAGTGTTATTGCTGTTCGCTGAAAACATGCATTTTTACTCAGATCTCATAATTGAAATTCAAGCTGCACATGATGCAATTTGACATTAATTTCAGTTATTTGTGTCTGAGGTTTGCCCCATCCAACAAGAGCTGACAGTAAAGAAGAGCACTGGAAATGGAAATACACAGTGCCATTAGATGCAAGGCTTGATTTGTAAATCACTTAGATAGCAATAAAACTGGGGATGGAAATAAAAGTGGCAAAGCTCAGCTTTCTAAATGCTAAATAATTCAAGGGGGAAAGGGGGGGGGGGGGAAGAACATAGCAGGAGCTTCGTGTATGAAAACAATGGCATCTGAACAAATCAGAAATTTCAAGGTCTGACTAAATGTAATTTCAGTTCAATTAAAGCTTATCGTCAAGATTGTGGGATGCAAAAATCTGGGATGAAGCATGTCATTGCTGTGTGCAGTTCTAAAACCTGAATCTAGGAAAGATACTCACTGAAATGGTGCCACAGGGCTCTTTAAATGAGCAGACAGCTATTTTACAAAACTGGGCTGTAGGGAGTCAGAGACAGCAAAATTCAAGTTGAAAATGGATATTTTTTTTTTTTTTGTATGTTTGAGAAGTTAACAGTGAAAGTAAGTTATCCCAAGAAAAAGAATCCTGATGAAAGAGGGAAAATTTTTTGTCACCTGAACTTTACAAATTTAGAGTTGAGAGATTTGGTGGTTACTTTCTTTTTGTCCTAAAAATAGACTGTAGTACAATTACAGTCACAAGAACTGTTGAATGAAATTTTGTGTGTTTTTTTTCTAGCAGGATGCTATTTGAATACAAGGTGGGGACGAGAAAGGAGGGTGGACAACCAGGAACATGTAGACCAGATGTAAGCAAGTAGATGTTATCATCATCTGCTCCCCTGCCCTTTCCCCAGGAGAGATTGGAACAAGTGTTTAAGTAGTAAATGCTGCCCTAACGGCAAACTATTTCCTCCCATGCTCACAAACAGGCTGATACAAAACTGAGGGGTATCATTATCACAAGATCTTAATGAAATAAAGACTTGGGCCTGGAGGTAAAAGATACACAAGTTACCCAACTGTGATCCTCTTCCTGGTTTTTGGGCCGTCCTGGAGGGCTCTGAAACTTGGCCTGAGTTTTAACCACAGTTGTAGTCTCGCAATAGTTTCTTTTAAATTGCAGATTTAATAGTCTGTACTGCATGGGAGTCCATCTAACCCCTGAATGGCATAGAATTATGCTACAGCACAGAAGCGGCAAGTGAGGCACTGTTCATGGAGAAACACCTATGATATGGGAAGGACAGAGAAAGGAAATAGGTTTGGGTGGCACTTTGGTAACTTCTTCAGCTACATCACAGATCTTGTTGCCAGTAGGGTATGGATGACCCACAAAACATTGCTGAGATTAACTAGGAAAATAGCTCTAAAGACTACTGGTCCCACAGATGTAGGTGAACACATTATGATATGTTTTGAACAGGGTCTGTCTTGTGCCTGACATCAGCAAGGCTTCTGGGCTTTTTTTTAATTTTAAGTAGACAATGAAATAATATTTACAGTTTGTTCTACCAGAACAAGTAAAATCTGCTAAACAAAAAGAATAAAATATATTGTTCTCCCAACTCCTGAAAGAGAAGTGTGAGCACACTGAGTCTTCTGGTGTGATCACCAAACAAATACGGTGCACACAAATGTGAAGGGATGGGTAGTCTCCTAAGTATCCTAGTATAGTAGTCATCCTTTTTCCATTTACACACCCAAATCTGAGGTAGTCCTCTGAACTCCCTCTACAATAAATGGAGAAAAATAAGACTCATCAAGTGTGACTCATCTCATCCCAAAACAGACATATAAGTCAGAAGACTTGTACCCCAAAGTCCCATTCTTTCTGCTTTGTCTGTGAGATGTTTCAGCTCTTATGGAAAGTTCAACGCACTTGAAATAGAAAGTGAAGAAAGATGTGTTTTCAGAATTGTAGTAAACAGAGAAATGTAAAGCACTGAAACATCAAGCCATTTGCCTTAAGTCTCAAAAGAGAAATATATCTTCACCTGTATTGGGTTTGCGTAGCAAGGCTTTGGTAGCAGGGGTGCTACAGGAGTGGCTTCTGTGAGAAGCTGCTAGAAGCTTCCCATAGGTCTGACAGAGCCAATGCCAGCTGTCTCCGTGATAGCCCTGCACTGGCCAAGGCTGAGCCCATCAGTGACGGTGGTAGCACCTCTGGGATAACACATTTAAGAACAGAAAAAAACCCAAAAACTGCAGCAGAACAGCAGCCGGAGCAGAGAGTGAGAGTACGTGAGAGCATCAACTCTGCAGACACCAAGTTTGGTGAAGAAGGAGGGGGAGGAGGTGCCCCAGGCACCAGAGAAGAGATTCTCCTGTAGTCTGTGATGAAGACCCTCATAATATGGGTTGTCCCCCTGCAGCCCGTGGAGGACCACGGTTGAGCAGATATCCCCCTGCAGTCCATGAAGGACCCCACACCTGAGGACAGAGATGCCTGAAGGAGGCTGTGACCCTGTAGGAAGCCTGTGCTGCAGCACAGTCCTGGCAGGACCTGTGGCCCCATGGAGAGGGTAGTCTCTCCGGAGCAGGTTTGCTGGCAGGATTTTTGGCCCCATGGGGGACCCACACTGGGGCATTCTGTTCCTGAAGGACTGCACCCCATGAAAGGGACCCGTGTTGCAAGAGTTTGTGAAAAATTGCAACCCAAGGGGAGGACCCACATGGAGAGCTGTATGTCATGGGAAGGACCCAACGCTGGATCAGGGGAAGAGTGTGAGGAGTCTTCTCCCTGAGGAGGAAGGAGTGGCAGAGACAAGATGTGATGAACTGACCACAACCCCCATTCCCCGTCCCCCTGCGCCACTGGGGAGGAGGAGGTAGAGAAATTGGGAGTGAAGTTGAGCCCGGCAAGAAAGGAGGGGTGGGGAGAAGGTGTTTCAAGATTTGGTTGTATTGCCTCATCGCCCTATTCTCATTTGATTAGTAACAAAATTAATTAACTTCCCCAAGCCAAGTCTGTTTGGCTCATGACGTTAATCAGCAAGTGATCTCTCCCTGTCCTTATCTCAACCTACAAGCCTTTCGTTATATTTTCTCCCCCTTGTCCAGCTGAGGAGGGCGAGTGATCAAGTGGCTTTGGTGGACACCTGACATCCAGCCAGGGTCAGCACACCACATCAGCCCAAAGTTTTTACAGTTGAAAAGCTATTGAGTACCATGTTCATCTCCAGGTATGCTCTACAATTATACAGCAGAGCCTTGGAGACTCTGAGAAATGAAAGACCAAGCGAAATTCAGAACTACTCTTTTCAAGCTGGATTTTATCTTGAAGGCTGCTGCTTCTATCTGAGATCTGAAGAAAGGGGCTTAAAAGCACTTGTGGTTTTTTTTCAAGGATATCATAAAAGGTATTTCCTATTTCTACTGACCTTGCTTCACCTCTATTCGCAGCTACAAAAAGACCAGTATTGCACCTGAGGTAGGAAGTGTCAGAACAGTTGTTTTTCCTTGCAATATCTTTGCCACCTTTTCTCTTCAGAAATAATGATATCTGAGGGTGAATATTCTGATAGAAGAATTGGGGAAGGCGGCAATTCTGCAGTGACCAATGCTGCCTGTCATGAGACGTGAAAACGTTTGCTTCAGACCACTTTTGAATAAGCTCATTATAATGAAGGGTGCAGCCAAACCTCAAATCATGCTTGCACTGGAAAAAAAAATATGGTCTAAATTCTTGTGTGTATTTGGTCACTTAACGGCTCACACCTGAAACGCTCAAATTTTTCTCTGGGAAAGACCCCGAAGAAAAACCCCTGTTCCTCTCTGTATTTCGCGATTGTTTTCTTTGTTCATTTCATAGTTTATAAACAGCCTGGGAGGTTAAAATTTCCAGCCAGCTCTAGAGAAATTAGCCAAGTGACGGGAAATTAGCCACGTGACCCCTTCTTCATTCAGAAAGGTTAATTCAGTCACATTCCTGTTCCAACTAAAAACTCCTTTCCCAAAGGCATTACAGATCTGCTGTGTTCACTTCTTGGTCTAGCGCCGATCCGACACCTAAGAACACAACAGACTTTACAGAAACATATCCAAGATCTGTGGATGACTGTCTTACGTTTGTCTCAGATTAGGAAATTTCTTTGCAGAGATGATAACCAGACACTGCAGCTACTTTTGATTTATTTACTTGGGTAATTACTTATTTTTTACGTAGCATAGGAACATAGAATTATAACAGTGGCTGGAAAAGACCATTAAGATCAAGGCCCAACTCTAAACCATGTCCCTGAGCAGCGTATCTCGATGGCTTTTAAATACATCCAAAGAGAGCGATTCAACCACTTCCCTGGGCAGCCCGTTCCAGTCTTTCATAACCCTTTCAGTGTAGAAGTTTTTCCTAATGTCTAACCTAAACCCCCCCGGTGGAACTTGATGCCATTTCCTCTTGTCCTGTGTCCATCCCTATTTACAGTCAGATTCTTCAAGCTACTGTATTGGTACAGACTGATGCTCGACAGCATTTATTGTCTGAATCTTGTAGGAATTTTCTTGGAGATGGCTGCGCTATTTGTCAAGATTTTTTTCTGGCATCCAGTAGTTTGACATTGTAGAGATTGTCTTCCATACAAGATTATTGACAAGCACTTTGCCGCCTGTATTTATTTTTTATTTTGCCTAATCCTTGAAAAAAGAAAGTATTTATGCGTTAAGTATTTATTTTTGCTAACCTCTAATACTTAAATAAATTTCAGAATATTAACTCTAAGCATTAGTCATCTACTTGTGTATTGAGTAAACATAATATTACCTCGGCACAAAGCAGGGCTTTCAAAACATCAACAAAATGTTAAAGTCCATTTTATTAAAAAAAAAATATATATAGGTGAAATAATATGCATTTCCAATTTCTCATAGCAACACACATCTGCCAAATAGTATAGCCAGCATATAATATCCGCAACTGTTTCACTATAAAATGTAGTAGCCTTCAGAGCAGTGGGAGGATATATCTCACTGACTGATAGAATCAGAATGCCTGAAGTCATTTATTGTCTGAAACACACACGCACCTTCCGAGCCAGTTAAAATATGTAAACTTCAGTGAAGAAAACAGCAACACTAAATAAAACTTCTCAGCTCTGCCAAGGTCAATAGCACCACAAAAAGGCCCCTGGAGCTCAGGAAACAGAGCAGACAGAGCTGTATTATATCATATTCTCCCACACTGACAACTACCTTACACTATGAATGATAGACATAAATTGGAGCTATTTGTTGAGCAAGTCTGCTTCTCAGTCTGAATAAAGGACGGGACAAGTTGATTTCTGGAAGCAGTCGTTTTGCTCTGTCTATTTTTGAGGGAACAAATAAAACAAAGTGAATCCATTTCTTTTATTAGTTCAGAAAACCTTTGGATGACCTTGGAAAGAATGGGGAAAATGAAGAAATGGCTCAAGGAAGGAAACGGACAACTAAAGAACCAATACATGTAGAAAGATAAAAAATCCAACTGTCTCCGCAAGGAATTTATTACCTTGAGATGGTATGAATAACATAAATTCTGGAGCATCCAGCAGATTGTTTCAGATATTGTTTATGAATGAGGACGGATAGTTTTGTGCTTAAGTTTTGATCTTCCAAAACCTCATTAAGATACAGGAGCAATGTCCTCCCAGGCAACCGTGAGCAGCCAGAATTTCCCAAATTACTTTGACCAAATTGTGCCACAGAATTGTAAGTCTCCATAAAGGTTATTTATATACTAATATGAAGGTAACTGGGCAGTGATGAGTTACCAATTTGTTTTGGTTATCAACATGCATTGGTTTTCATTCACTAGTGAGCACTGCATTTGGAATAAGCTCCAAAAATGGTAGCTGAAGCATTCAATCAGAAATGAAATTAATCATTTCACCTTTTTTTTTTTTTTATTCTGATTGAAAGATAATTAGAAGGGTTCAAAGTTCCTGAAACAGATTTAAAAAAAAAAAAAAAAAAAACAAAAAAACAACCAAACCAACAGAGCTAATGAACTTTTTTGTTAACTGAAAGGAAAATAAATGATTGACAGTATCAAATATCTGGAACTGCTAGAATAGGAATTAATGAAATCACTGACACCAGGACTGATTAGACATCATTTCTCTGTTTCTCTGTCTAAATACTTCATGGGCATTAAGTTTCTCCTTTACAATGTTAATTTGATGTCTTGACAAGGGAGAAAAATTACTTAAATTGTGTAAAATCTACTGATGGTTATTGCTTTGCTGCAATATGACTTGAAAACATTAATCTGATGGGAGATAAGCATTGGTGTTTCATGACTAAATGGGACACATGTCCATCATCCAGTACTATAGTCTGCAGAGTTGAGGGAGTAGCAAATACCTAACACAAAGGTAAAAGAGAGAAAATAAATTAACACAGTGCTAATGACCAACAGAAATTCATGGAACAGCACATGACTTCTCTCTCACATTCTGTCCTTTATCATGAAAAGCTCTTTTAATTTATTTTCATTTATATTATTGCAAAATCAATCATATGCAATATGAATGTTTTCCTTTTTCTCTCCTTTCCTTTCCCTTAAATATTCCCCCAAATTTCTCTCTTTACTTCCTGTAAGACAAAGCACATTCAAAGCAGAAGACACAGCTAGGTGACCACTGAGCAATCCCAGTTTGCACAAAATAATTATGGGAGCTGGGATGAGAAATGGACTGGCACCACGGTGGAACTGGCAGGCTGGAATAAATTAGTTCCCCGATCAGCTGTGGAAAAGCAGAGCACATGTGGTTTTAAAAAAAACCTTACAGCCAGAGAGAAATGAGCAATGTCATTTTTTAGATGTCTTTAAGGATTTTCCAGGACATCATATAAATATTATCGATGAACGGTTTATTTACTGATGATCTAAAGCATACCAGACATGATTCCATTTATGTAGCATTGTATCACCTTTCAATTTTTAATGTAATTACCTTCACAACATCTTTCTGGGTCTGTATAGTACTATTATTTTTATTCTGTTAATGAAGACTTAAACCCTGAAAGCCTAATAGCTAGGTGCATGAAAAGACCTGGGAGATTACCTGCTGCCAAACTGCCCTAAAAGTGGAATTAAGAGTCTCATAAGCTATGATTTGCCACTGAGTAACCCTGAAAACTCTTATGGCTTTCAAAAGCTTGAGGAGCAGGACACACCTTTTCTCAGTTAAGAGGTCTACAGAGCAGGAAGCCTGCATCGGGACTGGTTGCTCAAATTGGTTTTTGTAACAAATGAGGAAATACATCTAGACTGTGATTCATCTGATTTACTTCAAACTTTTTATGATGAAGAGTCTTGTCTAGAGGAGCTTGATGACAATAGTCCTTTTGTTACTCAGAGACTCAATACAACAGGCTCATCTGAGATGCCTGAAGTCAGGCAAAAAAAGCATGTTTCACCCAGGTTTCAGGTTCCTTCAGAGACATTCTGTGGGTCTGTGATGTCTGTAAAGGTCCAGAATTACCTGAATGCTGTGAACGTTTAATTTCCATTAGTCCTCTCACTACTAATCATTCCTTTCCATCTGTAGTTTCTAGGGATCAGCCTCTGGATACTCATCAGAATAAACAACTTTAGGGACATTATGCAAAACAATACTGAGAGAGGAGCTGGTATTGTTTCTCTGCCTTTATTTAATATTTCAGCATTTATTCTCTCAGCTCAGGATTGCTGAGAGATACCACACATGGTCATCAGGCAGGATAACAGTTTCAAAGGATTTTTTTCAGCTCTGCTGAGAAGAGATCTAGTGCTTTAATAAGCTGCTCATGCTAGGTCCACCACAGTGGACTTTTTGCCTAGCAAACGGACAAACAGCCCTTCGATGTTGGGTTGGAAGACAGGCTATCACTGGAAATGCCCAATTTTGAAAAAGGAAATTGATCCTGGTGATTTGACTTTGAAGCAGAGTCTTACTGATTTCATCTCTCCTCTCTATTTGCATATGAGCCCTTCTTTGGAGGGGGAAGCAACTTTTTCTTTTTTATATTTATAGAAGCCACATAATGAACTGTTTGCAGGAACCCACTGGGTGTAAAGAAAAAAGTGCAACAGATATGAATATAAGACACATGGGAACGTCCTGAATCATTTGAGCCCAGTCCTCTGCTGTGAGAAACATGTTTTAAGAGTATTTTTAATAGCGATTTTCAACTAAAATTTATAATATTTACAATAATTATATTTTATGACCCAGACAGAGGGTATACCGAAGCACCCTCCAGTTACAGAAACAATTAGGAATGTGTATACTGTATAGATATACAGTACAGTGGAACAACTCTAGTTCCCAAAAAACCCACCGAGAAATTCAGACTGAATGGGAATGAATTGGAAGAATATAAATTACTTAAAATCAGAGGGCACTTAAGAGAATTACTAAGAAGCACTTAGTGGTCTTCATGTTCTCACTTAACCCAGGGAAGGTTGTTTCTTTTGGAGGCTCATTTTGCTTCTGGTGAACCCTCATTGGAAAGCAGAAATGAGCAACAGGAATTGCATTACAGAATATCTGCTTTCACAGCGCTTGAGCTGCAATATCCCAGATCGTCTCCCACATCAAGATCAGTGAAGGTTTCGCCAACAACTTCCATGGAACTAGACACAGCCTCTATAACAACATGAAACCCCGTTTTGGCACCAAGTTTACGTACTTCTTGAATGTAACTCCCAATAAGGAAACAATGAATGGGAAGACTGTCATGTAATTATGTAGGCAAAGCGAAACCCAGGAGAATAACAGCATATGCGTTCTTGGACAGCTTGTACATGGCTTAAAGAAGATGTAAGGATCTGAGGTGCTGTAAGACACACGCTATGAATCATACAGAAAAGTTGTCTGCTGTACTGGAGTGGGTGGATTTCCTAATGTGTTCTGACCCATTTATACCCAAATGCTTCCTCCCCATCCAAAGCTGTAGAGCACCACAGGAGAACCTGTAGTTCAAAACCCCATCTCCTGCGTCATCTCTATGATGCTGCATGACTCCCACAGCTGTATTTAGGATCCATACTGCCAACATGCTTCAGCTAATTCCCAGTTGGTGAGTGTTTTTCAGGAGAAATGTCAAGTCTTATGAGACACATTTCATTTTCCAAGAAGGCTTCGTCTCCCTGTTTTCAAAATAATATGAATCCTTAACTGGAACAAATTCTCCTAATTATCTTGGATTACCTTGCAGGAAAAATGAAAATTTAAAAAAAAATAAAATATATTTCTCTCACCCTGCCCAGTACTTCCGTGAAAAATAATGGAAAAAAAGGTTTGTCTCCCTAACTGAGATCGGTGGTATCCCAAATTTGAATGAAAATCAGGAAATATCCCCAAATTCTGTAGCCAAGGAATGTCCAAACTCAGAGAGTACTTAGGACCAAGATAAATCCTCTGTGAGTCCTGAGAGCTCTGACTAAAGCTGGTGTTTCTTGAATTTCTTGAAGTTCTATGGTGGAAAGCATGGGCGTCCCAGGAGCTCTAAAACATTCTGAAAAGTCTTCCCTAACTCTCCAACAAGATCTGATGTATTTCTGGTAGAAACTGATTGAAATTAGGTCATTTACACAAACTTTGGTTTTGTTGGATGTGACTTTTTGTGGGGAAAAAAACCCAAACTTCTCTAGTCGTGTGGAACTGTTCACAGAACATCTCAGACTTGTGGGAATACAGACCTTTCGTCTCTCTAAAATGTACAAAAAGTAAAACAAATGCACAAACACACACACACTCATGCGTTCATCTGTGTTAGCAGACATCAAAATATGAGTTCAGGGTTCCATTTATTCTGGCAGGTTTCATCTGCCTCTGCCTAATTCATTTTGGAAAGAAATCCTGCTTTCTTTGGCCTGATTGCATCCTTTCTTGGGAAAGTGCAAATCATCCAGGTGAGATTGCTCTTTCATGAGTGCATTTTGCTTCACGTTCAGACTAACTGCCTAGTTTCTGCAGAAACTCTGGGGATTTTTTGCATTGTAAAGGAGCGCTTGACTAGAAAGAGTGGTGCATGTTGTCACTCCTACCTATAACATCCAGATGTTGTGGCATTAATTTTGTCTTCTGGAGTTTTAGGGGATGGGAAGGCTTTCATTAAGAGTAGAATGGATGAGGTGAGGTGGTTATGTGCTCCCATTTTAAGGGAAATAATCCTGTATGCAACGTTAACAAGTACACAGATGAGAATGATTAATCTTGGATGGATAGAGACAAGCCTGATTTGATAGCTAGATGCATACAGCTCCTTCTCTTTTTCTGAAGAAATTTAGACGATACTTTCCTTATTATATGCACTGCAGCAACATTTTGTAGTTCTCAGCATTATGCTGATCAGACTAGAGGTAGCAGGGAAAAGAGAGATGCAGAGTTCAGTCCAGTTGCCTAAATAGATGCTTCCAGTGTGATTTGAGATGCCCCGAGGTATTTGAAACATTCGCATGTGTTGGGCAGATATGACAAAGTTCCTATAAGAAGTCCACATATTTTTGGAGCTGAAACTGAATCTGGAACTGGAACTGGAAGACACTGGGCTAGAGCACGTCAGATGGCTCTAGATACCCGTGCTCAGGTACTAATACGGAACGATATATTAGAATATTTTATTAATTTATAATTACAGAGTTCAAATTAATTTATAAATTAAATGTAATGTAAAGTTACATATGTAATATAAAATAATTTTTACGGCACCCAAACAGGTTTGCTCACGATCATCGCAGAGACTGGTGCCAGAGCCAAGAGCAGTGCCCAGTTCCTCCTGAGTACAGCATGGAAATCGCTCCACCCCCAACTCAGTCTTTGCTGAGCCACAGATGTCCGGGAGCAGGCAACACCAGCGTAAAGTACTGGCGTGATGCTGCTGCTGTTCAAAACAAAGTCAAGCAGGGGTGGCTACTGAATTCAGTGTGATATTTTTCTAGTGTTACTATGGAAATATCTAGGGGATTTGTTCTAGGGCATGTGCAGAGGAGCTAAGCCTGGGAGCTGCTAGGTAAGGCATATAAAATGGATATTTCTTCAGTGGACTCGATATAGCCAAAGTTACAGCGGATGACTCCTCTGCTTTCCTGCTGTGCTCAGTTTTGAGCATGGCAGAATTACAGGCTAGCACAGCTCTGTGTTTCCAAACACCTCCCTCTAGACTCAGGTCTGAATAAAAGCTAATTGACGGTCTGAGCGATGAATAGGTTTATAGTGACTTTCAGTTAAAACATCTAAGTCTTTAAATTACAGAGGTGGGGAGGAGGGATTATGAAGGTAAGCATGAGCTGGAGCCGTGCGTATCGTGGTGGGGAGGATCGAGAAGAATCCAGGTCTGGAATTACAGACCTGTCTCCTCTAAGTGAAAGCCGTGTATCTTGCTGTCATCTCTTCCAGCTGGAAAATCCTGGGGGTAAATCCACAGCTCTGTAATTGTGATACCCCATCCATTATGATGGTCTCTGCCGGGGGACAAATAAATAAAAAAAGAAACCTTCCCCATCTGCAATGTTCTTATTTTAAGGGTCACTTGACATCAGTTGTTCAGTGGCAGAAACACATCAACAATTAGATATAAAAGTACTGCTGGCACTGGGAAGGAAAGCAAGCTGAACACTGCCATTAAGCTGGAAACACAGTGGATTTATCTAAACCTCAGCATTTATGCCCTTCTTTCACATAGTTAACCTAGCAGGTAGAAAAGTATTTTGCAGAGTGTCTATGCACGTCTCATGCCATTCAACAACGAGAATATGCCGGTGGCTCTAGGGTGTCACATATCCCCTTTTTCACCAGAATGCAGAAAAGATTCCTGCCCCAGTACTGGGTGAAAACTGATGCTTGCTTTTTCCAGTTGAAATACCTATTGGACTTTTTAAACAGCACCATAATAGAGAAGATAAAGATTATTCTTTCATATATCAGAATTGCATATTTATTATTTACAGCTCATAACAGACAGGCAACTCCATGAAAGACCTTAGTCTCCTTGTTAGACATTGTAGAGCAGAATCGTAACAGATCTTGCTGCTCTGTGGAGGGAAACAGAACAAACAGTGATGAAATGAAGTTTCAATCCTCCCATTTTATGTTGTGGCAGTAAGACATGTAGAGTACACAGCCCAAGGTCCCATGAATTGTCTGTGGCAGGGCCAGGAGCTGGAGCCACAGCTCAGAATCCCAAACAGTGTTTTCTCAGATAATTTCAAGTATTGGTTCAATTCCCATCTGTTGGGTCTCCTCTCCACCTGCACGCAGTGCTTTGCACAGGATGAAAAAACAAGGTGTATCTTTCTAGATGCTCTAAGAAAATCTGAGGTCATTTACTTACTGTACTCCAAATGCTAGATTCATCTTTGCACTTGTGTTTGTGTGTTGGTCTATGCCCATAGCTCCCAGCACAGCGACGTCTCAGACTTGGACCGGAGGGGGAACATCAGTCTGTACCCACTGTGGTGTGGCCACTTCAACTGAGTGTCTAAAGCTTTCCTGCACCACTCATCTCTTCCCCAAGCCAGCCAGTCTAGCAGATCCACCCAACCCTGCCCTTGACAACTTCTCAGCTTTTATTTGAAAACCATATTCTGTTCTAATCATTGTGACCACAAAGTATGTTTTGAAAATGTGACCGGTGGGTACTTAGTGTAGAAAAATCTGTGTTTACAGAGAGGCTGATATACTATCCAGAAAATAAAACTACTCTGTATCTCCACAATAGTGCTGAATTTATGACTGATAGTGAGATGTTCACTGTCAAAATATTAAGTATTTCGTTGCACAGTCAAGTGATTAAGGGAAGACAAAAAAGGTCACACAATAAAGCAAGGTCCACCTCAGGTCACTCTGATTGCTCTCCAGGAGTGGAGTCATACACAGGGTGTGATCAGCTGGAGGGTGGAAGTGGGACTCAGTTTTCAATTTTGGAACTACAGATTAGCTTTCAAAACATTCTGAAATTCTGTTTTAATCCAAGTTTTATATGTCAAGCCATTGGATCAATGTATTATGAAGTTTTGTGCAGAAAGATTTGTTCCAGTTCTACCCTCCAGCGCAAAAGGTAGACAGCAAGAAAAGTCAGCTTCTCTTACTGCCCTAGTTTGGATGAAGCATTACAAATAGCTGAGGTTTTCTTCCCCTTGTTTAGCTAGCAGCAGAGAAAGAGAATGTTTCTCCGCTATCTGTTCCTGGCAAAGCAGAATTTATTTTGGATGACATTATACTCAGATCTGTTCCAAGGAAATATTATGGATATGTACTCACCTTATTGGTCAGCAAAATGGAATGCATAGTGAAATACCACTGAAATTTTATATAACCTATTTATGGACTGAAGAATAGGCACAGATCTGTTTTGCATAATCCTCTGTGCAAGAAATCTTTGAACAGAAAAACATTTGAATACAAATTATTCTGAGGCCTACCCATTGCTATTGTTTAGAGCAGCACTTTCACCTGCTTGCAATGAGAAAGAGCATTAATACCCACAAATCCATGGCTGATAATTTTCTTCTGTCTTTTGGACATTTCATTTTCCCTTTCAGTCCTTGTTTTCACAGGAAAGCAGGATAATTATGCTGGTGGCTGCTTATATTCTGGCATCAAAGTGTCTTTCTTTTTTTCAGCTTGGTTTGTGTCGTTTAGGAAAGAGTTTAAAGAGAAATGAAAAATAAAGGACGAGTCTGACTTCAGAATAAGAGTGTTTACACAAGTCTGTGGTTTAGAATTACTGATTCTGATGTTTTCATAATAGAGTAGCCTGTCTAGTTTTGTGTGCCCCATTTAAGTGTGTTGGATAGGAGTCTCATGTCCCTGAATATTTAATGGAAAAATATTAGTTCCTCCAGGTGGCTCATTCAGGACATTAGCCAAGCTCAAATGTGAATTTAAACGCTATAAATGCCTCCTCTGTCTTGTATTTGAATGAAGTTACTCTGGAACTGTCATCCACAGGCTTAACACACATGGTCCACTGGTTATGAGGCTGATGAAATCTTTGACATAGCACTTGACACCCCATCATCCACACCCTACATTGGCTTCCATAAATACTAAGCCAGGCTTGAGACAATTTTCATCATCTGTGAGCTATTAAATAACATCGATCCCAGATACCTATAGCAGTACTTAAAACAGTAGGGAAGACTTTACCAAATACCTCCATTGGAATACAACCTATGAGATGTTCACCCAAGTGTAGTAACTCAAACTTTCTTGGACTAATTAGATGACAATACTGACTTTTGGTCTTAGAATCATCAAAGACTGCCATGCTCAGGACTGTTATGGCTCTTCTTCACAATGAAGATCTTTTTTTCATATTCTTACCCAGAGATTCAGCTTTGTGGGAACTCAATAATCATAGTTTGTTTCTTCAGGGTTGCATGGTGGTGGCAGGAAACACACATGAAACTCAACATATTCTGCTCCAAATAAAACATGCACCTTTTTGTCCCCTCCCTCTCATACATAAATGAACAAAAATCAGTACAAGAAAGCCTGTACAAAACAAAACATTCTCCTTTCATTACTTACTGCTGTAGGAAGAGGTCCAGAGAAGATACAGAGCCTGAGCCATGGGAATAATCTGACTTCGTCATCTTTGAAACAAAGTACAGATGTCAAATTTGTGAAACTTCAGAACTGTAACTGCATAAGTACTAGATTAGATGAAATATTAATCCAGCCCAGGGTTCCTGTCTCCGGCAGTGGGCAGTAATGTATATTTATGGGAAAATGATAGTACTAAAAGAAAGTGAGCTGTCTGAACGTGCACACGCTCACTGAAGAATAACAACTAGTAAAAGGAGAAAAGAGCAAACCTGGTAAAACTGACAAGGTCTCAACACAGGTGCTCGAACAACCATGGCAATTAGCATCCTGCTGGGAGCTACTTAAAGCACGCCAACAAAACTCTTGCCGGGTGCAGAGCGGTATTGGATTCCCACACAAGACTGCCGAGAGAAAGTTTTAAAATATTACAGAAAGCGCAGTCTGGCTGGGTTGATCAGTGCACAGGAGAAAATGGGAACACGGGGCAGCTATTTTACAATTCCCAAGAGATTCTGTATCATTGCTTTCAAGCCAAGGTGCTAAAATATCAGCCAAAGGGAATTTTTGTGCGTTTTCTGTAGAGAGATAAAAAAGTTATCCATCTGGGTCTACGTAGCAGATAGGACTAGTAATTCATTATCTTGCTTCTAAAGTCAATGGATACTTGCTGCCACAGGGCTTGAACAATGTTGTGTTATGCAAAGTATTTGAGCCTTGAACATGGCTCAGCGCTCCTCAGGCTGTATGGGGTCTCAGAAGGACTGAATTCATATTGAGCTCTGAAGCGAGCTCACTTAGTGAAAATGTGGGGTCCTAATCTCTCAATCTGTCCATCAGTACTGCTAATGTGACCAGGGCAAATCTGAAGGCCAAATGTCATTTCATGTAAGATGGACTACAGCCAGTTTTTCAGAAGCCTCTTTGATCATCACCTTCATGAACATAAGGGTTTCTTCCAGATATGAGAATGAAGCTGGACACTGTTAGCCTAAGATGTTCCCCATAGCTCTTACCAAGAGCTATTCAGCTAATCAGAATTTTGCAACAGATTTTTCAGAAATAATTGCATGTCAGATTACATATGGGGTGAGCCAGCTAGCCTGTTCAATGAGGGAACTGTTATCAAAGTCCTCCTGCCACTGCATTAAATATTTAGTGTCCTCCCCTGCTGTGCTCCACTGTTTCAACAATTTAACCTCCCATTCCCTATTCATACAACAATTTAGCTGGATTAAGAGAGTTTGACTGACATCTAATGCAAACACAACTGTATCAAATAGATTTCTTGGCCACTTCGGCACATGTACTCAACAGCTGCTGGAATATAAAGCCTAAAAATATTTGCAAGCAATTTTTTTTTTTTTTTATCTATGCAAGAAAAAAACCTAGCATTAATATTTCACATTACAAAATGAATACAGCAAATATAAACATTTATTACTTAAGTGTTTCTTCTGAGTGGAGAGATTATGACATGTTTATACAACATCTTTGATAAAGGAAGTTTCAAGGTATTTTGTAAGCAAAATTATACAAAATAACCACATGTCCTAATGCTGTTTGGCATTCAACATGTATAAGCACTGCCAGCCCTTAGCTCAGGAAATGAAGACGTTCTGTCCGATTGCATATTCAGCGTAGATGTATATGCACTACTTTCTGGGGACCACATCTGTGGGGCCTGATTATTACCGCTGAATTTGATGGAATTAACATAACTCTGCCTGTTCATTCTTCCTTTTTTTTCTTTACAATGTTGATAATTAAATTAAGCTTTGTGGCATTTTCTTTTCATTTCTCTTTCTTTTCATTTCAAAGAAATTTCTTTTTTTTTAAGCATTTGGTGAAAATGATTGAGTATTGCTGGCAAAGCAACAATGTTTGTCTCCTACTCCCATTGCCTCTTTAGAAATCGTTCCTCTTTTCTTTATCCCCATGGCAAAACAGTAATTTAGATCACTGAAGTCATAACAGTGATATTTTCCCCTTCCGAAGGACTCCAGCTTAAAAAATGTTTTCAGATAAGACTGAGGTCAAAGAGAGAGTATTTGGTAGAATATTTTCATGAAAAAGTTTGCATGGGGAATATGCTACTGAACTTCAAAGTGCTGCAGTGCAGATATTGTTTTGGAAACACTTAAAACATTTTCATAAACCTGGTTGTTTTGTGTTTTTCAAGCTCAAGTTTCATGACTAGTACATTGTCTTACTTGGAAAATATCCAGCTCTCTGGGAACAGAGAGAGGCTTATATGAACCTCTGGCATGGCTGAAGTTTTGAAAGATGAACCACTTCCAGTATGTTCCAGTATGGTCCGGTACTGATGTTCCAGTATCCGCACAACCTCAAAGCGCTGGTGGAAGATGCCCCATAAGTCACTTTGAAGCTTGGCTTATTGGGAAATCTTCCTTGTCTCTAACCAGAGTGCTAATTTCTGATTCCCAGGTCACCAGCTTTTCTCAGAAATTCAGGCGGTTTCTACTTTAAGAAATAATCAGACCAGCAACAGTGGATCTGCACTGAAAAATGGTTGTTTTTTAAAGACATTGTATTCTTACTATACACATCTCAATTTTTTTTTTTTTTTTCTTAATACTGGATCTAAGCAGTGGTGCAGTGATCTCCATGCCCATCTGTAGCTTGATTGCTTGGGAGAACCCCAAACTTCTAGTCTAGTTTCTTTCAAATGGAGTTCAGTCTGTGGTCTGCCAAGCTCTGCGATAGAAACCAAAGTACGACACATGGGGATTATTCTTGATTCTTCCTAAAACTTTTCTCTTGATTCGAACTACAACACTGATGTAAGAACATGGACTACTATGATTACTCTCCTCTACTCTCTACACAAATATTTTCCTAAATGCCACGTGGTGCAAGAGGTCTATGGTGTTGTCTCCAAGATGCTTTATAGCCCAAATCAAAGCTGGCTACCTATCTATACATGTCATCTAGAAGTTCATAGAATCATAGAATGGTTTGGGTTGGAAGGGACCTTAAAGATCATCTAGTTCCAACCCCTCTGCCATGGGCAGGGACACCTCCTGCTAGACCAGGTTGTTCAAAGCCCCATCTTTTTTGCTCGAAGTCCCACCCAGTTATGACATGATATCTAAGTCTGAAGGAGCAGCAGTGCTTAAGCAGATTGAATGTTGTTATGTTCAAAATTTTTTCATGGGCAGAGAGGAAGCACACGTCACGAATACATTTAGTAAAGCTAAGAATTTATCGTTACCATAATTTAAATCTTAACAGTCTTATCCAAGAATGATCATTAGTCTAGACCTAATTATTGCAGAGAAGCAAAGTTCATAATGTGGCTAGAGAACGTATGTACAGAGAAGTTCACAGTAATAGCAGTAATACGACTAAAATTGTTAATGCACACACTCCTTAGCTTCTACCTCTTTTCCTGGTACCATGCTAACCCTTCCAGTGCTCCTCTGGAGCACTGTCAATAACTCTGGAGTCAATAACTCTCAACCTGTAACAGTAGATATCTCTATTTCAAGAGTTAATCTCATAAGAGAAGAGGCAGCCCTTTCTAGACAAACCGATAAGACAGAGCAACTACATTTCCCAGGAGCTAAAGTCCATCACAGCTCCTCACCGCACACCGCAATGAGGTGGACAGGTTTACAAAAGCACAGTAATGGTACTAAAATGGGATCAGTCACCCAACAGGCTGTAGCGTGTCTTCTCTTCAGCATGCCTTTTCGAAACAAACTCAGATTAGTGCACACAGGTAAAGCAAGAATAACATCATAATAAAGTAAAACACTGCAATGGATGGTTGTTTTCTTGAGGAGACCTTCAGCAAGAGACCAACCGTCACAAGATAAATGTGAATGGCAGCACGTAATGCACGGCTGGATGACTAAGTGTCTATTTGGGATAGGTCTGAATTATTCAAAGAAGTGGGATTCTCCGGGCATATGTTCATGCATGAGAGAAGCATGATAAGCAGTCATATTTCATGCTTAATAAAGTGTCTCACTATCACCTTCTATTCAAAAATGTATTCATGCTGGGAGGTATCCAGTGTATCACATGATAAGAAGGCATTTATTGAATAGTGTACAAATTTCTGACATTTCTGTTTTATTTATTTTTGCACTTTCTGAGGAAGAGTTAGAAAAGCGAACAGTACAGTTTTGTTCGTCAATGGATATACAGGAGGTGAACACACAGTTTTCAGCAGGACAGATGCAGCATTAAGGAATTATAAAAGTTACGAAAGGAAAGGGAACAGCACATGTGGGAGTTTATAGACCCCCGGGGCAGCAAAATAATAAGAGTCAGTCAACAGTCAGACAGTGTTAGTAGGTCTTACTTCCGTCATTAGTATGAGATTGCATGGTATTTTCATTTTATTTTTTAGATTTTAATTTTGGTCTAACACAGGAAAGGACCGCTTCATGAAATTTTCAACAGATTGGGGGGAAAAAAAAAAAAAAGGAAACAGTTTCTTGGTTAGAGGTAGGGATCTCTGCCTACATAAAAATACATCCAAAGAAGGGACTTCAGAGAAAAGTAAAAGAACGAAAAAGTGACCAGAAAACATCAGAGGTTATCTTTTTGAGAAAAGATAAAATGAATAATCCTTAGCTCAGAATATATTTTAACACAGGCTTGAAAGAAACTGTATCCACACTTCCAGATCTCACAACTATTCATGTTCTCATATGTAAGCAATACCTTAACTGTTTAGCAAGATCATGACCTGAATATGTGTAATGGATTAATCGTTCAAAGGGACTCAATTGAAAGGGGAATATACCAGAGACAAACACACATTATTTCAGCTATATTAGGAAAAAAAAAAAAAATAATCATGCATTAGAAATAGGAATCTGGAACAACTGAATGAATTTATAACAGACAAAATGTCATCTAAATTTTGGGAATTGCTCCCAACTGGTAAGATTTGACAGACTATAAAGCATCTTCACTAGAGAAGCAGTGGCAGTGTTACTGCTTGGAAAACTTAAATAGAAGAGGACCTACTCTGGGGAGCAACCAAGAGGTGATAGGAAAGCAGCAACCTGACCTAAGGGGTCTTCTCTATCTAGTGCAGCCATGGTTCTATGTAATAGACTTGCCAGCTTCTCAAAAGCAAAGCACGAGGTGAATCAATCTCAAAATGCACTAACAGTAGGGATGAAAAAATGCTGAAACCACATTTCAAGGTGATATGAGTAGGAATGACAAAACAGGATGAATGCTGCAAGTCAGCTTCATGAACTGAAAGACAGACCATGCAATGAGTAGTTGGTCTGCACAACAGTGTTACAGCCATCTTCTTCTGTGCTGCCGTGGGTACAGAGGGCAATATTACTGGCATCAGCATGCTTACCTCAATATACCTTCCTCCATGACAATAATAATAATAATAATAATAATAACAATAATAATGTGTAAAGCTTAACAGGGTATTTCATCCAATTACGCCGCCTCTGTTCCTCAAGGCAGCCTGATGTATCTTCACACTGTGTCAGTGAGGCTGGGCAGTACGCAGTGGTGGTCCACATAACTAAAATTTTGTTTTAAGCATAAGCCATCTTTCTGCTTTCCAGGCAAATTTTACTTTGAATTTTTGACTTCAGAAATTGAGTTCAAACTGTGGGAAGCTAACACTAGCAGCAGCAGTTCTTTGCAAGGAGCCACATGGAGAAGACGAGGGGCAACGGGTACAAGTTGCACCGGAAGAGGTTTCACCTTGATATAAGAAAGACATCTTTCACGGTGAGAACAGTTCACTGGAACAGCCTCCCCACAGACATGATAGAGTCCCCATCACTGTAGGTTTTCAAGATGCAGGTGGACAGGGTACTAGGTGATCTAGGCTCCCTTTGCCACGAAAGTTTGGAGTGGATGATCTTTTGACGGCCCTTCCAACCTGGGCTGTTCTATGATTCTGTGATTCTATGAAATTCAGTGGTAAAGTTTCATGCAAATGCAGCTGATTCCACAATGTTTGCAGCATTTAAATGCCTCCAGAGATGCCTTCCATATCTGCCTCCAGAGGTGGAAGATGCACCCAAGAAACAGATCCGCATGTTCTTGCACCTGGTGAATGTTGGCTCCTATTGAGCCTGGAACCATATTCCCACTGTGAGAACCAGAGAGAACCTGACAGAAAAGGAAGCAATTAAGAACAAAAGAACAGTTGGATGAGCTTGGACATGGGTCCATCCAGCACTGGATATCATCTCCAGTCATGCATAGCATGAATACTGAGAAGAAAACAATGCGAATATCCCAAGAATATCTTCCCACCCTCCAGTAAGCCACAGATTCTGGACTTCCTAAACCAGTTGTTGTATATTCTGATGCAATAGACATGATTAATTTTCCTCCATTGATCTATCCACTGCTTTTTGAATCTACAAAAGGTGTTAACATTTACAGTAACCTGTAGTGAGGAATTCCATAGCTTATGTTTACATTGTATGGGGAAAAAAAGCTTTTTTTCTTGCTATCTCCTCATTTTATTTGATTCCTACAGAGAACATTTACTTCTCGATTACCTTCTGTAGGTAACAGCAATTACCTTCTGTACATAATTATAAACCACATGTAGATGTGGCACTAAGGGACATGGCTTAGTGGTGGACTCAGCAATGTTAGGTTTACAGCTGGACTCGATGATCTTAAAGGACCCAAATAATTCTTTGATTCTACGTGTTGATAGTATCTATACAGACTTTTTTCATTTACTCCTTCAATCTTCACTTTTCCTGGTTGAAAAGCATCAGCCTACTTAGTTATTCATCCTGTGAAAGCTTTTGCAGACTTTCACTCATTTCTGCTCATCCTACTCTACACCTTTGGCAGTCAGACATTTCACTGACAATAAGGGATGCCGGGGTGTAAAGGTGGTTGGACTTTGGGTACACCCTTGGAAATTACTGTAGTCCTCATTCTCCATGTTCATACACACTAAACCACTCACCAAATCGACACTGGCATAAAATCAGAATAAGTGGGAAGCACAGAAGGACTCAGTGAGGAAGAGAGATACAGATATTTACCTACCTTCTTGCCACTGTCCCACAAGTGTTGCAGAGCAGGTTGGTTCTTCCTATATCACTGCGATGAACCTGTTTACACTTCCCAGAAACTTTAAGGGAAAAAACCCAAGAACTTTATTACTGAGAGAAGATGGACACCTGCCTTTGCTGTTTCCCCAAAACTCTATGGCCCCTTTCTATTTGTGCTTTGTACCGCCTCCTGGACCCGGGTTATGCCAGTTTCTCTCTCAGGGTATATGATGCTTAGTAGATTCTTGGAGGAGTTGTGATAAGAGTTTTTCTTTTTACCCAACGGCAAAAGTTGTTCCCGATTTCATAAACTTTTCTGAGAACTGTTGGTCCATCACCTTGCAATCTTTGGACACAGTTAAGACCCTTGAGCTACACAGAGGAATTCAATCTTCTCCATCCTGCAGGAATTCAGAATAGACACATTGGATCATATTCAGTATAAAAAGAAATGTATTGTACAGTTTGTTGTTTGTTTTTTTTTTTTTTCAAAAACTACCATTTATATTCTTTCAGATATGGAGGCAAACTAAAAATGAGAAAAAAACCAGCTATATTTCAAGTTCAGCTGCAAAATTTGTGTTGCCTTTGCTGAAAGAGGGGCAGAAATATGGCTGCTGTTCATTCCGTAACTCCTGTTGTTATCTGAATAGACACCAAAGACAAAGAGTAAAGTGCTGGTCCTGTTAAAAGCTCCTATCTTCTTCAGTATAAATTGAACTTGTCTCTCTAAATATTTTACAAGACATAACTTTTTCTTTAATTTCTCTTCATCTTTCTCTTTACTTCGTTATTTTTCTACTGGGAACAAATGCCAGATTTGTTAGAAGTTATTACTTTCCCTATGGGTCACCTCTAAGCTTTTTTATCGTGTACTTTTTCCTTATTCTGACAGAATATGAGGCATTATCAGATATGCCCTCTGCTTATTGAGTTCTGCCTGATACTATAATTGTAATATACATGAGCTAGTACTTCATGCTTACATTGTGCCTTACATTCAAAGATCTAATAGTAATTCAGAAAGAGGTATAAAGTATTAATGACCTGTATAAAAGAAGGGGAAATATAAAATGAAGAGAAGAGAGGAAAAGGAAGTAAATTTTCAATCTTATCTTATTTTAGTTCTTCAGAAAGAGGAGAAGATTTCAGTCCAGAGGAAAAGAAAATAAAAAAAATATAACTTCATTTTTAATGAAAAAAAAAAAAAGGCAACTTTAAACTTGAAGGATTTCAATGGAAATTTTAATTTGGAAACACTACCCAGTTGAAAGCTTGCAACCATCTGTATTTATACATATCACCCAATTCATTCACAAAGCAACATCTCCAGACAAACAGCGTTATTCTTCAGGTTTCAGAGATTTTGAAAGCTGAGTATCTCAGAGAATGTGCTAAGTCACACATTAAATTTGAAGAAAAGAAGGACGAAGAATGCAGGATTCCTGAATACAAAAATCAATCTTCTATCCATGTTAAATGCAAGCTGACACATACATTTCTTGCTGCAGCCTCAAGAGATAATTTTAGCTATACAGCAAAATCGGGCAGCTGACTCTTGGATTTTGCTACTTATAGTCCATTACTTGGTATCTCCTGTGGGAAAAAAAAAATGGCACTTAAATATTATTTGGGATAAAAAATAAAGCAAACAAATCTGAGTTATTAATATCATCTCTTAAATTCTCTCTGGTAGTCCTTAGGTAAACAGAAGACTACATTTACAAAGTATTGTATCTGTTTCATTACAGGCTGCATATATTATTCTGGAGGGCAAAAAATAAAATATTGATAACGGTCCATCACTCTGTCACCATGTAGGATTTTTCCTTGATTGGGACTCAAAATCCAAGGCATGGTTGACAATGCAAATATCTTTCACTGTAAAAGCCTGTTGATTTCTAAAGCCTGGTAAGCTGCAGGTTTTTCTACACACTCTTGCCACAGAGATGAAAACGTTTAGTACCACACAAGGTATTATTGAGGTGCTTTTGACAGCATTTCACACCTCATTTGCTGCCAAAGTTATTAGATATTAGTCAATGGTCAAAGAATAAATTGACTCTAAAGGGCTCCTTTAAAGCACTGAGGCATGAGATTAGAACAATTTAGAAATTAACTTGATCTTTACTTCATCTTGTGCTCAAAGTAGAGGTGCCCACCCCTTCTAGCTACCCTCCCGCTTACTTAAAAGGGAACACTTAAGGTTAATATAAGCCTTGCAATGATTGCCATTCGCGTGTGGCTTCTGGCAGTTGAATTATTTGGAAGGGTACCTTTGATAAAGCAACTGTTTGAATGTTGATTGGCTGTAATTACCTCCTACAACAAAAAACCTTGACGAATCTGGAATGAAAGTTGATGAGTGATGCCAAGTGGCTTTCCCAAGGATGAAATCAGCAAAACACAAACAACTTGCCATAATGGTGAAAACCAAGTTTGAGTAGACACGTCCTGAAGATGATCCGGTTAGCACAAAGATTTGATGTACTCATAACATATCCTCTCACCTTTTTATACCTCTGTAAAAGCACTATTGTGCTCTCATACCTCACTTCACAGGAAGACCATAGTGTTTCCTAATTGTTCTGCTCTTCTTCATTAATGTTGCAAGATAATGCGTGCTAGGCATCATCATTCCTTTACTGCATCATAACTAAAACTCTTCATTACCTTAAGTCCCACTGGTGGCTTCTCCATTGTGAAGAGACCACCAGGCTTTGATAGCCAAGGCAGTGCTAGAATGGAGCACTCAGTAGCCATCAAAATATATATGTGCTTCTTCCCTTCAGTGATAAAGATGCACAAATCTCCCAAGTCACTGAATCACAGAAGCTCAGTACTGAGTTGTTTCAACCAATATTACAAGTATTCAAATTGCTGCTTCTAGCTGAAGTACTTTCAGATCATTTACATCAGCTACTGCCAGGTCTAGGGGTAAAAATAAAAGTTACTTCAAAAGGTTGCTTAGGATTTTGAAGTTTGAATGCATCTAGACTCAAGATTGCAAAGGGCATAATTTATCTTTAGGCTTCCAAAATATGTACGCCGTGTATTTAGATGCTCTGGGATGGAGGTGAAAATCTCACATGATTCTGCTACCTGTTCTCTTTCTGAAAGTCTGTTTTCTTCACAGTGATAACATTAGCCTGGCTTCCAAAAATTAAAGAAGACACGTTAATTTAAATTATATACACAAGGGTACAATTAAGCCTCCAGTCTTCTTTCCTGTCTCCCTGCAGATATTTTATATTTCCTGGGGGAATTCTTACAACTCAGGGCACTTTGTGTCAGCAATGACAAACTCTCCACTCGAATCACTTAGCCTCTGGGAAATTGTCACAACACCTAACCAGGTTTCATGATGCTGCATTACCTAAAAAAAGAGCTCTGAAGTGGCTAAAACTAGACAGGGTACCCCATTTATCTTCTTCTTTGTAACACTCATTGATTTGGCATTTGAGGACACACTTGTTCACTTACAATCCCAAAACACTTTCTAGGAAACACATTTCTGAGCCTGATGGTTTACTGATGGCAAAATGTCTTTGATTTATTCCTTAAAAGCTTCCCAGTTGAACCATTAGTTCTCTTCCTTGGCACCAAGAAACCATTGGAAAAGTATGGTTGTCACTGTAAAAAAGAAAAAAAAAAAAAAGAAATCCTTTTTTTTTCCTTTTTTTTCACTCTGTAACAGAGTTGCAGGAAACTCTTTAGTTAAATCAATTGCCGGTAATTAGAGTACTACTTCTAACTGTGCCTAAATCATATTTGATTGGGGCTATTGTGTTAGCTCTTGCCATGAACTGTATTTCATTGCATGTGAATTATTCTAAGTGATCCTCTAATCCTCTCGCTTTCCTTCGATTCAAAGATGAATGTCTTAGCTTTACACTACTGTATTATCAAAACCTCCTCTCTAGACTAATGTGTTAGCAAGAGTCATTTTTCATTGAATGTTAGGCCTGACCAAGAATTATTATTCTAATGTGTTGGGGAGATTAGCTCATTTTCACTCAAATTCTGCCTTCCCATTCATCACTCTCCTGCTGTTGGGACTTCCAAAATGATTTATTCAGGCAGAAAACTTAAGTATGGTGGAGGAGAGCTGAAAATACACAAATGGCATGGGAAATGCCATTCTTTTCCACTCTGCTGCACTAAATGTGACTCACAAGTTGACAACGTGTCTCTTGCTTTCAATTGCTATGAACTGTGACCTTAGGAAAATCTCTCTTCTGAGTCCATCTCATCTTTACTGGTAGCGTCTCCCTCATATATATAAAATAGATCTTTTCCTCTCTTGAAATTTTGTCGTGTAGAGGTAGAGAAAGGGACCACAGATTATATACAGCTCAAGACATTTCTTGATATTTATCCATCGACAGTCTAAATGAAATATTATTAATCTAATAAAAATATTTTATTAGTTCACAGTACAGATGTCTGTCTCTGAGGTGTCCAGCTATCCGTTATAATTCAGTACTGATATTCGTGGTAGAATCTGTGTTATTTAGGCTTCATTTCAGCTGACCAAGTGTAGTATCACTTGATGGTCCTAAGGTGCCACAAATGGTGTCCCAAACTCCATTTACCCCATTGAATAGACTTTTTTAACTATAAAGGGAGCCCAGGGTGGTTTGTTCAAGTTAGTGCTATCAGGGCCTTCATTAAACCAGGTGACTCTCACCCCTGAAGTAAGAGATGAATCCCACTCCTGCTTGTACTAGAGCTCTTTCATCGTCAGCTTGAGCAACCTGGTCTAGTGGGAGGTGTCCCTGCCCACGGAAGGGGGGTTGGGCTAGATAACCTTTAAGGTCACTTCCCACTATAACTGTTCTATGATTTAATGATTCTATCATCTTGGTGTTTCTGATATTCTTCACCTCACTGAGCCACGTTTTCTTGAATCAAGCTTTCTCAGAATCTCCTGTTTTGGAATAGGCTGTAAAGCCCAGTTTTCTGCTGCTCAATTGTTTCTTACTTGCTTCCAAACCTGCCATCTGCCCTACCTCTTGCTCCAGCGGTTTAGGTGCAATGTTGCCACCTTTCATTAAGGATTTTGTCTCTGACAGGACAAGGTATTCATAAATTAATTGTGAAGAAAAGACTCCTTTAGAGCAACTTTCTATTGCTATTTCCCAACTTTGCCCTCCATGAATAATTCCGGCGACCTCCTCAACATAACCTGCTGGCTTCCCCGCATTAAGTGGAAAGCCCTGTCAACAAGACCCCATAATCAGAAAGTTAGTATTTCTTCTTGAGGCATAGACTGACTTAGAGAGATTTTTAAAAGATTGACTGGATAAACCCACATCAATGTAGTGAAACTTCAAAGCTGCCCATACTTTGAGAAGCTGTTAGCCTAGTTCACCTCCAGAGGTCCTCTCCAACCCAAACAGAATAACTAATAATTCTGTTCTCTAAGGTAAGGACAGAAAGGACCAAATCCCATAGATTACTATTTCTCAGGAAATTATAGAATCTGATCATCTATGAGCTACCGACGAATTCTTCATGAGCAGAAAGGTACCTTTCCTTTCAGCAAGCACTATTTTGAGATTTATAGGTTTGCTCCTACATTCACTATTAGACTTTAACCAGTTTTTTTCCAACAGCTGTCCATTTACCTTTGGTTCTCATTGCCACCAGCTGTTGTCAGTTAGATAGCGTTCCCTAATATTTTCTACAGAGCAAGAAAAGAGTATTTATTTAAGATTTTCAATTATCAAAATGAATGACCATGAAGACAATCTTTTATTCTTGAATATTTACATCTTGGACAAACTTATCACAAGCATGACAATCAGCACAGAACAAAAATATGTAGACCGTTGCCTACATATTTTTCTCCTTTCCTGCTAAGTGATACACCAACATACGATAAGGGTGGGCTCCCTTGTTCACTGGATGGTGCTTCAACATTCAGATCCAGTGTTTCTGGGTCTTCCTGAGACATTCAACTATGTTCTTTATTAGGTTGTTTCTGTGTCTGTCATTGTCTGTAATCAGAAAGTTCCTGTAGGATAGATCTGCTCATTCCTTACTGGGACAAGCAGTATCCATAGCATGGCAGAGGACTCTTCCACATAGATGCTCACCAACATCAGCATTAGCAAATTTTCCCAGTTTATCCTCTTTAGGTGAGCTTACTGGTGAAGCTTGGTAAAATGTGGCTTTTGATCATTATATACCATGCCAGGTTTTGTTTTCTCTCCTAATACAATAAGTACTAGACATGCAGACAAGTGTCTCCTCCGAGCCTTAAGTAGTCTCCTTCTTTGTCCCTAATGTAAAAATGGTCATTTAGTGTGCTTTTCCTATTTGAAGTGCCTGAAATAGTGTGAGGTATTGTCACAACCCTCCAGATAGACATTATTATAGCATGACACAAAAGAGTACATGGTCTATGCTCTAGATCGGGACATAAAGGCTCCTGTTGGGTATTTGGGATGCCACTAGCTAATTTGATTAGTTTCGGAGGGTTGTGCAAAGCAGTAGGTGTTACAACTGATGCACTCTTTACCATAGTGCCTATAGGAAAGGGTCCCTAGAGCTGCCTATTCCCACAAGCAGTGTAGTTTCTTCTTTTGGGGAAAAATAATTTGTTTGCTACAAAGGATAACCCAGGACTGAACTCACATACCAGCAGTGTCTATGGCGAGGGGACCATGACCGGAGTGGGAACAAAGAAAATATGGATGTATCCTCAATTTTATGAAGCTCGTTAATCAAAAATCGGTGATTTCTTCCCCCTTCAAACACACACACAAACCAATGTTAATGATACTGCATGCTGCAGTATTAAAGGATGTGAGGTGATACAATCAATGTTTGCCTGAAGGAAGAGGAATATGGCTGAGATGTCATCTGCTGGTTGCATATGGAGCCAATACAAATGGACTCTTTTTAAATGTTGTAAATAACGTGATCAACCAGGAATATATTTCTTTTATTCTAGTTATTACTAAGCCAAGATAGTAAGTACCATGCCAAGAGTTCATTGTGGTCTCCCCAGGAAAGCAGTGCAACCCCACTGCTGCTGGAAATGCAATGGAAAATGTATCAATTCCACTATACATCATTGGGACAAAAACTTCCATGAACCAGACCTTGAAACAACATGAATCTAGGGCACTTCTAATGGCTAAACCTGAGGGTCTGCTGAGAAACCTGCTTTACAGGGGTTAAATAGGAGCAAGATCCTTTTTACCATGACCTGAACAGAAACCTCAATATCTTCTGACCATCCGTCACCAAAATAGTAAATCGAGCACTGAGGGCTCCCACGGGGTGTTCCTTCTCTGCAACATATTTCCATTTATTCTGCCCCATTCTTCTCTCTCCCTCCCCCACATGAGGCCAAAGAAAACTAAGGCCTGGCGATGACAACATGCATCCTGGCAGCTGGAAAAGTCCCTATCGGTTCAGATAACATTCTTCGCCAGCTGAGAGAAAATGGAAGAGTTTACAGATTGAGTGTTTGTGGCAGGGATGTTTTCCTTCCCCTTGCTTAGATTCAGCTGATTAGATCAGAGCACAAACAGAAGAAAGGGAGCACGTATAGCCTGACCTTGTCATCCTAAGTGGTTGTGGCATTTCCAGGAATGCTCACCCCACTCCCGCTCTTCGTTTCTAGCTGTTTTCGCTTTGTCTCGCAAAAGGATTCTGCAACAGTAAAAAAACACAAACAAAAAAAGAAATCCTATGGGAGAACCTCCTCCGATAACCACACTGCTCCCCGACAACCCTATGCAGTCTTGTGTACCCTGCTAGCTTCTCTCAACACAATAGAAAGTATTTCACCGCCTGGTCAAAATGTTCCTCCTCAATGAAAGGAAAAGCCATGATCATACAGTGGCTACAGCTTATGACCAAACCCACAGAAGGTTCAAGAGCAGAGCTGAGATCACAGATCACAACAAGGGGGCATGCCAGGCTCTGAAGGCAGTGTCTGCATCAAGATAATTTTAATGACATCAAAGACTGGATATTTAATTGCACCAAGATGGGAAGACTTGATCACGTGGAGAAAGAAAAACAGAGCAAGGTGCAGTCACCCGTCCAGTTGTTACTTGGTTTGCAGAGAATTAAGCCTTTCCCCAGTATCTTGCTTTAGCCACCTTTTAAATGAGTATCTTAAATAGCAAAGCTGTGGCATTCATTAAATGTATGTCCTCTGTGACTCTCATGGATCACACAGAGCAATACACTGTCACAGAAATAATTCCCATGTTTTACTGGAAATACTAGTTTAATTTCTATTTTTGCTTAGGTAGCTGGAAATTTGTATTCTGTGGCTCTGATCCTCCAGGGAAGAAACTTGAATGCCTCATCATTGGTTTCAGGTGCCATTTGAAATGTATCGGTGTATCCTGTCTGACATCCATTTCCTAACTGAACTCAGCACAGGTCTCCGGCAGTTTCCATACTATATCTACTAGCAGATACCTCAAATAACAGAGGGCTTTTAAATTGCCTCTAGACATTTCTGTTTAGGCACCTGAATTCCACCCCAGATAGGGATGAATTTTGTTGGCACCCTAAGCTAATTTCAGGGTGTTCTTTTCAGGTTAATGCAGCACAAAAAATACATTCAGCTTTGCTGAGAATGCGAGAGTAAGAATGTGAGACTGGAAAAAGACCATCTTTGCAGTGACTCAGAAAATGCAAGGTTTAGTTAAGTTAGAACATTATGAGTGTGTGAAAAGAGTCAGCAAGTGACAGCTCCATTCACAAGTTTAGACTTATCCTCTACCTTCAAGAAGAAACTAAAATGAGGACTTGGTCCAAACCGTGGAGAGAGAGCACAAACACACTCAGCACCTTAGTCCAGAGATATCTTCTTGTTCAAATAATTTTCCTAGAAAGGGAACAAGCTGAAGAGAGTGCCCTACTAATAACCTTACTTTGGTTCTTCCTAAACACAAGGTTCATTGACGTTGAGCTCACATTGATGTTGAGCTCACAGTGGTGGTTTGACCATCTAGTTATTGGACTCAGGTGTCTTGTAGTGGCAACAGCCAGTGCCTAGCGTTGTTCTTTACTCCAAAATGTGTGTTGTTCTGTCCTTCTATTTTAATAGTAAAAAAAATGGTCACAGACTGTGTCCTAAACAGGTTAACTCAATTTCATCCTTTTTGTTTTGTTTATTGAACCATAGATTGTAGGTGCTTGTCTCTCTGCTTGTCAACATCATGACAAAACCTCACTAACCATGTTCTTCATGGTGTCATCTACACTACAGGACAAGCTGGTCCTCCGTGTCTGATGCCTTTGAAGTCATTAAGAAGACATTCTCTAAAGATGCATCAGTTTACATCAGATGAGGCTGTGGATCAACATTGGGTGAGAAGGTTTATTTCAGTATGGCCATCCTCAAGGTGGAAATATGAAAACAAAATGAAAGGGAACAGAAATTTCTCAGAGCACAGCCATGACACAGTGAGGACCACGTCCCTCACTAAATTTTTTGATGACCACTTTATTTTGAAAACACTCTCAAAGGCAGAATACCTGCTGCTAGAGCAGCTTTGTGCTAGAGCACTCCCCTAGGCTCCTGTCTGAGCTCTCTTGTTACTCCATGGACTTAAACCCCATACCACCCGCTCCAGAAGGGCAATTAACAGCCAAGGTGGGAAATGCTGTGTTTTCTTACCTGTCAATCCTTGTCTCTTTGGAGGAGTTTGTACAGTACTCAGTAGTCCGTGTACTGCAGACTCGGTGTTGTAGCATTACCGGTAAGACCGCTCCCCAGGCCCTGCAAAATAGTCTCCACTCTCATGATAACACCTATTTGCTCTCCTAGCCCAGTCTTGATTGTTTAAATGCTCCCCCACTGAGCATACAATACGTAAAGTCATAACTCAGATCTTAATCAAGCTCAAGGACATCAATGGAAATAATTGGACTGACTTAAGTATCTAGTTCTTGTGATTGATGTACTGAGTGCAGGGCTGGGAGACCCGGGCTGCATTCTTGAAATTACTTAGAGATTTAACTCCTGGCTTACCACCGATGCTAAAAGGATATTTTTTTATTTCTCAGGGAGTCCTCAGCGGATCTCCCTTTAGGGTTGTCATCTAAGCACAGCCCTGGAAATGCTGCTGTCCTCTCTGTTGTACCTGAGCTCCCCCACACGTGCAACAGGTTACCTACAGCAAACAGATCAAATGGTTTATTTGATGCTCAGATGTTTTTTTCTTTCTTCTCATCAGAAATGGTGATTTAATTGTCTTAAAGGTATTCTAAATTTGGAACAACGCGCTTTAGTAAGATTTGTAATATGGTAGTTGGCTCATTGGAGACTAATACTGCAAGGGTTTCACATTCAACATCGTGATATCTGAATTTCTGATGAGACAAGGGTCACTTGTGGCATTTCTGCTCCCTAATTATGTGTGCGAATTGCAACTGCACACCCATTCAAAATAATGCAAGTCCCACTTAAAATTCCTCATTCTTGTATTTTTTACCAGTTAAGCTGGAATATAAGCTGAAAGTGGCATCAGCTCATAGCGAACGGGCTCAACACTTCGAGATAATACTTATACAACATTTACCACATTATTTTCCCTGAGGCACTCTCAAATGATCCATGACTTTATAATGTATGTAAAGTGGTTTGAGCACATACACAGAGCAAACTACTATTGCTGTCTTGTTATTAAATTTTAGTTATTATTACCATAAGTGCTTGTATTAGTATATTGGTAGTAGATGCTAGGGCTTATTATGAAAAAAATGTTACAAGTTTTAGTAATTGTTAAAACTGCTCCCATAAGAATCTTTGTTCATCTGTCCGTTCATCCTAGGTCACATAATGTTCCAAGTCATCAGCAGTTTTGGGGCTTTGTTTTTTGAAAAAAAAAAAAAAAAGAAAAAGAAAAAGAAGAAAAATAAAAAGATATCACTTATTCACAATTTGCTTATTCACAATTTGGTGAATACTAAAGATGCTCAGGTGTTATAGAAGATTCTAGCCAAATGCAGATGTTAAACTTTCTCCTGCACACACATACCTTCGCATTTTTATGCTCCCACAGAGTTGGAAAATACCACTCTCAAACACTTTCAGAGGAAGCGGGGGATGTCAGATAAGATGAAAGAAGCGATTTAGGTCCAAACACCTCTTGCAGTGAATAAACCCATATTTTAGGTTTCATTTTGACTGTGTCAGTTCCCATTTCTCACCACCATTTAATTCCTAATGCTGTTCAATTTGCCACCACTATGCTCCCAATATTTATTATTTTTTTCATCATTGTGTTTTTATACCAAGCATGGACATATAAGTTTGGTTCAGAGATTGCTTGTCACTTGTCTTACAGAGAACAATCTCTCCATTGCTGTGCTTGATTACTTCTGATGAGACTTGGGCTGGAGTGAAGCATCACCACTAACATCCATTGCAGGATACTCGATTTATATTTGTCCAGGATCATGAGTTAACTTAAGAGTGATTTTGATAACCAGTGTCAAAATGCCAAGAGCTATATGGCCTTGGCAGGGTAGCCTTGGCCTTTCAAAGAGTTTATGTGGGAGTCAGATCAGTTTATACTAGTAGAGTCATATCTATTTGTGTCTTAGTAAAGAGACTTACATTATTATATTCATTAATAAATTAATTATAAGAAAAACAAACCAAACCTATTATTTTTCATGGCATTCATTCAAGAACCTACCAGTTAGGCATTGGCCTGATTCTACTATGCTTAAATGTAGAGTGGAAGAGAGGTGCTTTCCTGAATCAATTTATATCTCCTCTGTTCAAAGACATCAGAGTTCTTTCTACTTCACTATCTCAAGTATCAAGAATGCAAGGGACAGAAACATGCAAACTCAGATCCACGCATTTTACGGATGCTGCATTTCTGTTAACAAACCCTGTATGGCCATCATATCTGGGGGAAAATAAAACAAACAAAAAACCACAAACCAAACAAAACAACTCCTTCCATATCTCACTGCTGATATTACCTGAATTTTCAAACTCTTACTAGGTCAGGTCTCTATGTGACGCTGCATCAGGTATTCAAGGATGCTTCATCCCAGGAGAGCAGTGGTCACCCAGCAGAGCAGTACAAGGGTCTGATAGTCTCTGATGACTTAGGCACAAATGATTCCCAAAGAATTTTGTAAAGAATTACAGAAGCACTTTCCATGTAGAAGTGTCTTCTTGTGCAGCCTCAGGGAGTTTAGCTCAACAGACAGGTAAAGACTGATTTCCAAAATTCCAAAATTACACCCCAGTTCAGTGGCCTCAGTGTTGTTATTGTGTTATGTAAAAAAGGTAAAAAGAAAAGCAGGAAAACATGAATCTGGAACTGGGAAGAACTGAGCCCCCCCCCCCCCCTGCTTTTTCCTGTGTGAATTTTACCAACTTTTGGGTTTTGCCTGTGAATTTGTACATTATTATCTTCCACATAATCTCACAGAGCTTTTTTTTTTGTTGTTGCATATTAGTTTGGACGTAAAGTTCTGTGCTGATCTTACAAATCTGTAGTAATTAAGAGAAAGAGCAAAAGAAAGAGAGAGAAAGTGAAAGAGAAATTAAGAGGAAGAATAAAAGGAAGGGGAGAAGGGGGAGGAGAAGGAAGAGGACAGGAAGGCAGTCTGATAATGAAGTTATTCAGTAATTTATTTCTGAAATGATTTCTCCTTCCAAAATTCACTTGAAGACTTATCAACCCTAAAACAATTCTAAACTGAGATGCTTCTATTGGATTCAAACAAAAAGGTTTTGTGAAACCAGAAAGCTCATTTTGTGGGACTATTTAAGAGCAAAACCTTTTCATTCAGTAGGTTTATTTCAATATATTTCCCCCTTTTCCTATATTTTCACCTTGACTGGAGAACTCAAAACGCCTACTCCATGAGCTATATAAAATTTTGAGGTGTCCGGGCAGAATAATAAGGGTCTAGAAGTCAGCCTTCTTCTTATGTCTTTCTTCTCAATATAGAGTCTGTAAATTAAAATGTCAGAGGTATCTGAACATATTCACAGCTAGGGCCTGGGAAAGGGTTCATTTATACTCCAGGTGCAAGAGGACTCCATTTTGCCTTAATACAACTGGGGTTTGTATTACACTGTCCAGGTGTCCGGCTTTGTTTCAGCAAATCTCAGCCAACATTTCACGGTACCTCCATCAATACATGACAAATTGCAGGAAGGCTCTAAGCTTCTATAGAATTGTTTTCTCAGAGAGTAAAACAACACTCTCTGGCCTGTTTTAATTTCCCTTCCCTATTTGTATGGCTGATACATGCCTACCATGTCACTTTAGAAAGTACTGTATTTTCTGCCCCAGTGCCATTTTAACATTCTTAATCCCAGCAAAATCAATGACTGTCCGACAGACTCTACATCAGGGAGAACTTGAAACCTCTATTTGTTTGTTATAAACCAATAGTCTGGAAATCATGAAAGCTACAAATAAGGATTGATGTGCTGTGCACTCTGGCACAAAAAGAAAAATGGTCTTGTATCAGTGAGGGCAAAACATGGAATGAAACAGAACAGCAGAGGAGACTCTTTTCAGAGAACTGGGACTGGAAACACAATGTTATATCCCTACCCCTAACACCCTGTTGCATTGGCTTGGAGCTCTGGCCAGTTAAAGTTTTGCCAATGAGATTTTATGATTTTTTTTTTTTTCTAGTTATCAACAAATACAAAAGAGATATGGAGAGATGGTTTCTTTTTTAGTAAAATATATTTACTTTTTAAAAAAAAATAATAGCTCAGCATCAAGTTCTTGCAGGAAGAGCTTCCTAAGCTTTAGCTGTTTCTCCTTTCCTTATCTGATTGATCATAGGAAAACAGACTTTCCTGTGAGATTTCTAGCAACGGGATTCTCACCTAACAATAGACTAGATGATAGGCTTTGTGATATTGAGTTAGCATACCAAAGATCCCTACCTGCCCATCAAAGTACTAGGTTGTGTTGATGGACTACATACTTTAGATATGAATTCTCCTTCAAAAATATGGAAGGTTTTAATAACGCAATGAGTGCTTGTGTCAGTAGTTCAGATTGAACGCCAGGCCAGATAATCCCTCCAATATATATCTTCAGAATTTGGGTGTTCTAGATCCTCACAGCAAGGCTGGAGCTCCAGAGACAACAGGTTTTCAGGAAATTTTTCCTTGTAGCTCATGTTTTACCTATTCTTAAGGTACCCGTGGAGGTGCTAGTCTTAAGGTACCCGTGGAGGTGCTAGTCTTTGCTATTTCACATCTTTTTTCTGCCATATTGTGTTGATCAGAAATATTTGCAGGAAAATGAAAATAAAACCAGAAAATACTGCCTGTTATCCTGGTTCTCCTGAAGATGAAGAAAGAGTTCTTAATATGGGAAACCAGGAATTCATCCCATCGATCCCTTTCAGATGAAATCAGGGTTTGGGAAGTGTTGTAACTATCAAGCACGGAAGTGTGAACTGCCCTGGTGCTCAGGACTGCAGAGGTGAACAGAGGCAGAGCTGGTCATGGGGATTTCATTTCTGGACTGGAGGGGAGGGGAAGAGCATTCATTATTTAATATTTTCATATTAAAGGGAAGCTCCCAGAATGAGGAAAAGACAAAGCTTTGTGGAAAACCTTATTCTTCGTATCTTCTACTGTGGCAGCTAAGAGGGGGAAAAAAACCCAACACCTCTGGTACACAGAAATCTAACATTACAATTATACATACAACAGGTATCTTTTTTTCAAAGACAAAATATAGTGAGGGATTTCTGATCAACTTGAAAATGTTCTGCATGGACAACGCTTGTGCTCCACAGCTTTGTTTTGTAAGACTATAGCAAGCAACTGGAAATAGCGCCATGCCAGTTTTGACTTTTAAACACATTCTTATGTTTAAAACACACACTTATACACACATACCATTGGGCATGAGGCCATGAATCTTGTTTAGTGGGTGGTTATAGTTGTATGTAAAGAGTGGAGATTAAATTAAGCATTGCAGGAAGGTAGTGCATCTTTTCTGGGCAATTACACATACCTTGTATAATCTAATGAGCTGTTACTGGGCCCTAATGGAACATTTAAAGAGAGTTATTGTATTTTTTCACAGTTTGCTGGATTGGAGAAGTTAATTGATTTACCAGGGAAAATGCCTCTCCCTTTCCCTAGACCCCCACCTTCTTTTAAAAAACACAGAAATAGAAACACAGCAAGGAGAAAGTCTAGAATAGGAAGTAATTGAGTACAACATCATTAAAAAAAGATCAGTTCCACAATATCTTCCCCGGTAGCAATCCACAGTGATAATAGTAATACTCAGCTCTGCAATAGCTCTCTAAATGCAGAGATTCCGAAGCGCTTTGCAAGGAGGAAAGCAGAGAGAAATTCCTTCACTCAGCCTGTCGTTAAAAAATATAAAAAAGGCCACTGTAATATTAACTACAATGACCCCAAAGTTTGGGTTCTTTTGTTACGCTATTACTGGAGGATTTATTTAAATCCAGCAATGTGCCCTGGTGGCCAAGAAGGCGAATGGCATTGTGGGGTGCATCAAGAAGAGTGCGGCCAGCAGGTCAAGGGAGGTCATCCTCCCCCTCTACTCTGCCCTGGTGAGGCCACATCTGGAGTATTGTGTCCAGTTCTGGGGTCCCCAGTTCAAGAAGGACAGGGAACTGCTGGAGAGGGACCAGCAAAGGGCTACAAAGATGATTAGGGGATTGGAACATCTCTCTTATGAGGAAAGACATTCTCTAAATTGAAGAGACATGGATTTGACAAATGGACCACTTGGTGGATAAAGAGCTGGCTGGACGGTCACACTCAAAGAATTGTGGTGAACGGCTTGATGTCTAAGTGGAGAGCAGTGGTGAGTGGTGTTCCTCAGGGGTCGGTACTGGGGCCTGTACTGTTCAACATCTTTGTCGGTGACATGGACAGTGGGGCTGAGTGCACCCTCAGCAAATTTGCCGATGATACCAAGCTGCTTGGTGAGGTAGACATGCTGGAGGGGAGGGATGCCATCCAGAGGGACCTGGACAGGCTGCAGAGGTGGGCCCAAGCCAACCTCATGCAGTTCAACAAGGCCAAGGGCAAAGTCCTACATCTGGGTTGGGGCAATCCCAAGCAAAAATCCAGGCTCGGCGGGGAATGGTTGGAGAGTAGCCCTGAGGAGAAGGACCTGGGGGTGCTGAAGCTCAACATGAGCCAGCAGTGTGCGATCGCAGCCCAGAAGGCCAACCATATCCTGGGCTGCATGAGAAGAAGTGTGGCCAGCAGGTCAAAGGAGGTGATTCTGCCCCTCTACTCCACTCTCGTGAGATCCCACCTGGAATACTGCATCCAGCTCTGGAGTCCCCAAGAGAAGAAGGACATGGACCTGCTGGAGCATGTCCAGAGGAGAGCCACAAGGATGATCTGAGGGCTGGAGCACCTCTCCTATGAGGAGAGGCTGAGCGAGTTGGGGCTGTTCAGCCTGGAGAACGCTCCGGGGAGATCTTATTGCAGCCTTCCAGTCCCTAAAGGGGGCCTACAGGAGAGCTGGGGAAGGACATTTTCCTGGGGCATGTAGCAATAGGACGAGGGGGAATGGCTTTAAACTGGAAGAGGGCAGGTTCAGATTGAACATTAGGAAGAAGTTTTTCACTTTGAGGGTGGTAAGGCACAGGAACAGGTTGCCCAGAGAGGCTGTTGAGGCCCCATCCCTGGAGGTGTTCAAGGCCAGGCTGGACTTGTCCTTGGCCAACCTGGTCTAGTGGGAGGTGTCCCTGCCTATAGCATGGGGGTTGGAACTCAATGATCTTCAAGGTCCCTTCCAACCTAAACCATTCTATGATTCTAGGATTCTATGACTTTGGTCTTTTTAGTCTAGAGAAAAGAAGACTGAGGGGGATCTTATTAATGCTTATAAATCCTTAAAGGCAGGGTGCCAGGGGGATGGGAACGGTCTCTTTTCAGTGCTGCCCAGTGACAGGACAAGAGGTAACAGGCACAAACTTCAACACAGGAAGTTCCATCTTAACATAAGGAGGAACTTTTTTCCTGTGAGGGTGGCAGAGCACTGGCACAGGCTGTCCAGAGAGGTGGGGGAGTCTCCCACTCTGGAGCCATTCCAAACCCGCCTGGACACTGTCCTGTGCAACCTGCTGTATGTAACCCAGCTCTGGCAAGAGGTTGGAGTTGATGATCTCCAGAGGTCTCTTCCGACCCTGACCATTATGTGATTCTGTTATTCTGTAACACTTTCAAGCAGTGCTTAAAGTAAGATGTTATGGAAGTTTATTTTCCCAGTTATTTAGTGCATCACGTGTACAAAATAGGGATATCTAAGGTTTTTTTGCGAGCAGGATTTGTCTAAGGTAAATAAAGATCACCACCAGCTTTTGGTAGCCCCTTAGACCACAGATTAATGACATACTGTTTAGCTAGGTGTCATCGACAACTTCTCTGGAGTTTAGTGGAGGAAACATATGCTACAGCCAGACCCTCATGCGAAAGCAGGCAAACATCATTTCCCCAGTTGTGCTCATTCTCTGCTACAGTCAAAACTGCTCAGTTTCTAGGAAACTTCATCAGAATGATAATTTCAGTGTGGTGTTTTCTGTGGTGGCTTCTGATCATGTCATCCAGATGGAATTCAGGGTCTCCCATGGGTTTGCTCAGCCTGAAGGCATCCTCTCTTAGTATGGATAAAATAAACCTTTGTGGTGTCACTATGGTTTTGCCTCTGTTTTGTCAGGAAATAAAGGAATTCACATTCAAAGTTATCAGCTAAGTACTTTTTTTCTTGTCTTTTCTTTCTTTTTTTCTGACAATGATTTCACTAAATCAGTCAGACAAAGGCCAACAGCAGAGTGGTGTGACAGCATTCACAAAGACTTACAAAGGTGATCTCTCAGCAGCCAAAATGCAAAGAACAGTTTGGAGCACTCCAGGGCAGTATTAGTGGCTCTACAGAGAAACACCTACTGGGGCAGCTGCCAGCACCTAAAAGCAAGCTGAGAAAGTAGAAAGTAGATTCCAATGATAGATATATTCTTTAGAAAAATGTTGTCCCCGAGAAGCACTGAATGTCACAGAGTTGGAAACCAGCAGGTGAGGTGATTCGTTTCTTTCCCATTTCTTTTCTCTGTGCAGGTGAAAGCAAAGAGGCGTTTCCAATGAGACACCTTAGAGGTTGAAATGTTGAGTTTGAAGTAACTCTGCTCCTTACAGGAGGCAGAATGAGAACTGTTTCTGGGAAGGGCAGGAGAAGAACATCCTTCTATCTGTCCTCACAGCATCCCTGATTTTAGTACTTCCCTTTCCACACCAAATTCTCATAAGAAATTGTGGAGACTGTTAATGTATGAGAAATTACCCATAGGAAATTATAGTTCTATCTATAATAAAGTAGCTTGTCTTGATGCATTTTAAAGTTGTATTTTAGGTTGCTGGTAACTTTGTCTTACTTTCTCCTTTGGCAAACATTTCTCTTACAACATATCTACTTTCTATATTTGTAGAAATTTTTTAAATAACTTCCTTATTTCTGAGACAGTTGTTCATGTCAAGAAAAGCCTCTATTTCTCTGAAAAAGTAGAGTAGCATCACAAAATGTTATTTTGCCCATGTGAACAGAAAAAAACATTATTGGAAAATGTGCTGAAGAACCTTTTCTCAGTCAGTTTAGCTGTACAGTCTTTATATATTCTGTCCTGGTTTTGATTTGATGGTTCATCCAGGATCACTTCAGGGTGGCTGGACTTATCTGAATGTGACACTTCAAGGTTTCCTTTCACAGTCCCACCTTTTGCAGATTGGCTGGTATCCAGGGACACCGATGACCATGCTTCTCATGTTCTCTTGACATCCGTCCTTCCACACTGCCATGAAATAATAGGGAAAAGACGGAGAAAGGAGGAAATCCTGTGATGTCAGTGTAAAAGAAACAAGGGGGTAGACTGGGAAGAATAAAACTGAATAGACTCAACAGTAGATTAAAACAGAATTTGCTGATACATAAAGAAGAGGACTGGACAATATCAGACTAAGGTTGTTGATGAAGGGGATGGTTAGCTGGGTGGATAGGTGAGGCTGGGGCAGACTGGAAGTGGAGCCAGTTTTGGAAAGGTTGAGTTGCAAATAGCAGGTTCACCAAGAGCTGCAGTACCAGGGTGAAACAGTCTGGCAGGCCAGAAGGGACTAAGACAGCTAGATAAAAGGGTGAGGGACACTCTGGGAAGTTGGGGAACGAAAAACTGAGAAAACTGAATGGGAAGGAATAAAACAGAATGAGCAGAGGGACAGATTAAGCATTGATATGGAAATGAGGGATTTGATCGAGCAGGGAAATGTGAGAGAGATAAGGAACTGGGCCAGGAGGTAGGGTCAGGACTAGTTAAGAGAGAAGACAAGGATTCAGATAAGAAACCTGTCCAAGCATTGCTGAAGCTGAAGAGCGGAAAGTCTAAGAGTGAAAAATGAGGTGAGGGCAGAAGCAAATCAGACGCACAGGATTAAGTGGGAGAATTTTCAATCACTGAGACCTGTTCCCCTTCATGGATGAGAAGGGACCCCAAATAGACCAGTGCTGTGCTTTTTTCTCTGGCCAGGTCTGTCAAAGTATCACACCGCACTTGTGTGCTGTTTACCACACGTGGCAATAACTCTGTCCATCTGCTAGTACAAGTGGCAGAGGCTGGTGCATCATCCGTGCAGTCAACGGATGTTGGACCAGTGAGGTGCCTGACAAGTTTGATTGCAGGTATATAGCTTCATTCTTGTCCTGTGCAGAAATTTTGCCCAGTGGACATTTCAGGAGTTTGGTTATTTAGATATTTCCAGATGTTCATCAGTGTGGCTAGATAACCAGGTGAACAGCCACTGCATGAAGACACCACATCCAGCTCAACCTGGGTGCAACAAGTTCACTCTTCATCTGCAGCTCAGTGAACAACCACAGATTCCTTTCTCAGACAGAAATGCAGTGCCTCCATCTGTTCCTCAATACGTCAGACCAATGAAGCTTGGATAAAGGATAGTCTTCTCTGTCCCATACAGTTGTCTTATCCTCAGTTCAACTCTATTCATTGCATTAACTGAGGCAGAGGTCCTTTGGAAATGGAAAATGCCAGCATATGAGTGAAGACTATATCATGCTGCATACAGACTGCAAGGGTAGGATAAAGTATAATCAGCAACCTTAGATTAGTTCAGGCATCTTCAAACTTTGGGGTGCTAATTTTGTAACTTTAAAAATGTTATTTTACTATTTTATTTTTGTTTGTTTGGGGGATGTGGTTTGTTTTTTTTCTGGTTTGTTTGTTTTGTTTTGTTTTGTTTTGTCCCCGTGTAGAATATATGAAGAAGATAGAGCTGCATTTTTGGGTGTGTATGTCGGTAGTTCATAGAAACAGTGCCATCTACTGACATAAGAACAAGACATCTTTCCCTTCAACTACTTAGGACCAATAAAGCCACCGTTGATGGACACCTCTGAGGACTTTTTGACTATTCAGTTCTCAGGAACAAACTATGTGCTTCAGGGAGAGGGAGTCCATTGGGACAAGGTGACTATTCCACCCGAGTCTTCTCTTGGCCATGGAGATCCCTGACTCGGCTTCCTGAATATCCGTCCAGCTTCATACTAAACTTTCATTCTCTCTCCCTTCTGGCTCTATGTCCAAGCTTTTGATTTGTTTCGAAAGTCTCTGGAGACATATCTCAGACTCCACAGGCTACTGACTTAAAAAAGGGGATTGCTTTTTTGCAATTATGGCCAAACTGGTGCTCCGTACAGTGAAATTTTTATTTGCAAGAACGCAGTGAAAGAGGAGAGAGAAATAGACCATAGGCTTATACTGTCAGCTCCTTCAGCTCAGAGGACAGATCTCAATGGCAATTTCCAGCTCTGCCTGGCCAACATTTTTTCATCTGCCAGCAATAGCTGGGTCAGTTCATACACACAAGCTGGTAAATCCAGGTGATGCCAGCCTTGCAGGCTGCTGCCTCTCAAAGAGAACAATTTTTGCTGTGGTAATTCAATCAAAGCTTGCATCACCGTTCACCAGTCGGGATGTCTGCACCCCTGACATGAACTCTTCTGCTATTTGTGTACTTTCTGCAAGGAGTTGGAGAAGGAACCAATTCTTCCACATTGAGGAAAAATGAAGAGGAAGAAGATCCAACGCTGCTGAGTGCAGGTACTGAATAAAGAAACACACCAGAACTGTCCTTGTTACTGACCCCTGGCTTGCCACACAAATGAGCATACATTTGCATAAGCAATAAAAATATAATTAAAAATCAGCAACATATTAAACTCACATTGAAATCCTCAGGAATGTTGCTGCCATTGGGCAAAAAGGAAAATACTATAACAAGATACCAGTAGTTAAAAGCCAATTAAGCATGCCTATTAGTTGTCCATTATCAGCACTGAGTTCTGTAAATAAAAAATATTAATTGCTATAGGCCATGTTGTTAACTGCCAGATAAATCCATAAATGTTTTTTACAACACTCAATGATATTTAAGTATGCAGTTCATGTATTTACTTTGCTGGGGAAAAAAAAAAAAAAAAAAAAAAGGGCTTCTGATTACCTTAAGCTTGGAAAGCATTATAGAAAACCAAATTCCATTGTGGTGTTGTCATTCACTTCAGGTCTGATTTCAAATAATTATATTTCCTAGACCTGAACTAGTATTTGTCTATTAGTGAAATCCAGTTTGATTTCCCCCCTTGCTCCCACCATGCTTCTCTTTTTCTTTTTTTAACTCACCCTCTATGGAATGATTCATTCTCTGCTAATTAAAACGGGAGAATTCTGTATGCGATAATTGCCTGTGGGTATCTTCAGTGATTTTCAAATGTGACCTTTCATTTTGCATGTCTAACTTGGAACACCTTAAAAAGATTTTATTTTCTTAGGCCTACTGAATGGTACCTTTTGGAAACCAAAATCCTTTGTCATGTCTCTGTCTGAATTCCCCACCTTACCAATGGAAGAGCACAAAATCATTAATGTCTTTCAGAAATCCTGGCTTCATTGATACTTAACAGCCACTGTAAATCCTGCCAAACAAATGCTCTCAATTCCCATGGCAGTGAGGATTCAGCAGTTCATTCAAACAGCAGTGGTGAATGCCCGGCCCTCTGAAAATTAGGCCACGTATTTTAGGTGACTGCATGCAGCTTTCAGAACCTTTGACGGAAATTCGGACAAAATACTCCCCTCATTGAAAAAGCAGTCTTTAGGACTGGTGAGTACAGTGCTAACGAACTAGATCTGGAAAGGCTTTAATTGTCTCTACTACGACTTTGGGCTTAAAAAAAAACAACCATTAAAACCAGCAGCAATGACACTTGCAGCAAAGCCTCCTTTTACGACACTTTTAACCCAGGCATTTGCAAAGTCTGCCAGATATTATCCCTTTTCTTTAACTGGGGAAAATGAACATCGTAAAGGCTAAAGGATTTAAGCAAGATGGCCCAAAGAAGCCTACACAAGGTATTACTCGCCTCCTTTATAGTTAATCTTGAAGTGGCAAATCTGAGCAAACCACCCAGGCTCTCTGCTATCAGTTCCCAGTGCCAAGCACCTCCAAGGGAGAGGATCCCTACCTAAGGCAAGTGTCCAAGGTAGATAAAATGAGATGTTTGTCATCTCCTTAATTGCATCTCCCCTCCAGCCCCAATATCCACTCAAATAGTCTTACTATATTCCCACTATTAAACTCTCTGAGCCTTCAACATGGTGGCCACATCCAAACTACCCACTAGTCCTGCACTGGGCTAATTCTTGAGCTCTGCCTTGCTGTTATTTAGGAGACTCTAATGTAGATGAAATCCAAAGGTTGCCAAGGACCGTGCAGATAGTTTAACAGTGTCAATGGTACACTTCACCTGCTCGGCTCTGTGCCCAAACACTGTTAAATTAACACAGCCTTTGTGTCCAGACCAGCGTTATCCCTAAGACTTTCTAAATTCTAAATCCTTTTAGACTACGGTGACAACAGAAAGCTAAGAACCGTGTTACTGGCCATAAATTTGTATGTCTTGACTGCTCCAAATATTAGAAGGTTTTTGAGCCACTGCCTGTGTAACTGTACTGCCTTTGGCTAAAAAGTAGAATCAAGATCAGTTCTAAGGTAAACTCTACATCAGAAGGTTTGGGGTACTATCCATAGTCTTAAGTACATGGCTACTCTACACAGAAGACACCATTTGATTACTCAAAGCTGTGACAGGTTTCATAATTATGTCTACTGCATCTGCTCTAGCCTATTTAATTTTTAAGCAGATTACCCGCCCAATGCTGCAATATGCTGAAATGACAGTGTGTATGATTTTCCTTTACAATTGTGAGTCTGCAAATCTAAAGCCAGGGTGGATTTCATAGTCTTAAAAGACCTCTGGCCTAACAACAATAGAACAAAAAAAGAAACCAAACCAGGGAAATCTGCCTGTGGGACTGATGGGACGTGCTCAGTGTTGATGATTTGAGATTTACTTCATTTTGGAGAGATGGTTCCATTAAAGTTGGTATTATCTTCTTTACATAATTTATAAGAAAGAAAACATATTTAATGTCATGGGTATATCTGCAATTCCCTAAAACCAAGTTAAATTAATCCATAGCACAGCCAGATTGTTTCCTTTATGCTGTAGTTTATACATCTCTAAATGATTGTGACAGCTCCGGTGTAGACATCCATTTCTATGTTATTCAGAGCAGAGAACAAATGACAGGTTTGAAGGGCTTTTATGATATGCAGTATAAGAGAAGGACAAGAAGACAAGGCAGAGGCACTGTCATTCCTGAAAAAGAAATAATTCTGAGAAGTTGCTGTATGACTTACCAGACTGCCATGATGCGGCATTCACCAGCTCTTCATAACCCAACAGTGAGAAATGCGACCGTATGGCTGATGTCTTGGTGATTTAGGGAGCTGTGTATTAACAAAGGTGTGTTAGATACCCACCCAGCTCATTCAATTCTTTAGTATTTGGCATGGGCAGAGAGTTATTATGGACTTTGCCTGTGGTCTTTCCTAGTATATTTATTCCCTACTCATTGGCATTTATCATTCCATTGACTTTTCCTTCCCTTTAGAAAGATCTTTTATGAGCAATTCATACGTATTCATATACATATTTTGCTCATAAAATTAGGAAGACAGACTACCAGTATGTGTTAAACCTGACTTTGAACTCACTGAAATCAGTATTTTCTTCACTGGAGGGTATGTACACCAAATGCCAGATTACCCCTCTAAAATCCACTAGCAAAATTAGACTACGTCTAACTGGGAATGATCCTGTCAAAGGAAATCAGAAACACTGCAGTTGTTCACAGGTCTTGTTGAAGATTTAGACCTTTATTTCTACCTTCTATAATTGAATTTTTTTCAATTTAAGACAAACCCAAGAGATTCTGAAGAAGTGCAAACAGGCCTGCTGATAGCATCTCATGATACATATGTTTTCTGTCAGGATAATAAAAGAAAAGTTACCATGTTAGATAATTTCTGTTCAAACATCTTGTGTCACCTCACCTTTAATTGAAAACAAAGATATGGTCGCACATATCTTGAGTAATTAAAACCCTATGGCTTTTTCCTTATCTAATTAATGAAGAAAGTGAAAATCAGAAATTGCAAATTGGGCATAAAAACAAACAAAATTTAATTAGGGTTTTGTGTGTGTGTGTGTGTGTGTGTGAAGATCACAAAATATAAGAGAATTTGGTTAAAGGGAAATTTTAATAACTGCTTGCAGGTGTTTGAACTATAATTAAATCTATGAATTAAAATGTTGCAAAGAAATTTTTAAGTCGTGTTACAAAAAGAAAAGTTAATTGAAGAAACAACCAAAAAAAAACCCAAATACCAATGCTAGGCAGCATTTGACCTTTGAGAGGAGTCCGATCAATTCTAGTCATCGCTTCACTTTTCCTGATTTAGATAGATGCATTATTTTACCATGATGACATTTACTTAACTTTTGCATGTTTCTCAGTTTTGTTTGTGCTCTTTTTAGCTCTGCAATGCCAGACTAGTATGTAAGTTGTAGTATCACTGTATTGTTATAATTAGTGGCTATAACATGTATATTTATATGTATTTATAAATACATATGTGTGCATATAAATATATAGAAATATACAATGTAAAATTGTGCCTTCAGGTCCTGTTGAATTTGAGGCTTCACATACAGTAAGAGAAAATGCAGTGCAGAAGAGAAAATCTATGCCCTAATGCACTACAGCCCAACTTCACAAAGGTAGTGAAGTGCTTGTGTTCGTTCAGGAACCAGCCTAAATTGGTTATTTAAGTTCCATCTATTGTGAAGGAGGTCAGTTGTCCCACCCATCAGACATCCTTCTTGGTATGAGGTAGGTCATTCTTTCTGGTGGTTTCAGTTTCTCCCTATCAACTCCAGAAGGAGCCAGGATGACTATCTTGGACTAGAAGCTTACATTTTAGATGCTAAATTTGGGTAAGAAGAGTCCCCAGAACGAATATTTCTCTCAGTCTTGAGCATCCAACTAGAGAAGACATACTGGAGTAAAAGAAAGCCTTGTTCTTTTCTTGTTGAGGAGCCCTGAGGTGTGAGGAGTTAATCAATTGCTCAAATGCAAACACTGAACTTCTTATTTAAGGTCTAATACTTTTCCCAATAGAAGAGCTTTCCTGTCTATAAATTATCCCACTGTCTCTCATTGAAGAAAATAGATCCTTTCAAAAATTAAGTAAAAGTGTATTCAGTATAAATAGTCTCTATATGTGAAATATTGCAGCAGAGGTATAATTACACTACCTTTTTTAGATCAATTACATTATTATATCATCCCAGAGGTGTTCAGATACCATGGTGATGAGTGTGGGACTGATTATTTCAGTGTATTTTGAGATAGATAATAATGTATTTCTATTGCAATTTTCATACTAAAGGAGTCCCATGAGCTTCACGTAATAACATATCCCATCTCCTACCTAGATACTGTCATTTTTGGTGCAGATGGGAGAATATAAATGAATACAATCCATTAGTACTGATTTTTGAGGAACTGATGGACTTTCTCAAACAACCAGTCTGACATTCTCAAACAACCACTCACCAAAAAAAAGATTTTCTTGCTTTTGGAGATCCTGGGAAGACAGAGTGATCAAGGATCTTCATACCATCTAAACAGGGTGTAAGAGATTCTCCTTGGAAATTGAGACCCTATTAATTGAGCGTGATCCCAGCTACTGCATAACACCATCCACAGGGTCATGGAGCAGGAGAAAGGCCAGAGTCTGTCTGTAAGAGTTGCACAGGGGAGCAAATCTCATGTTGAGTCCGCAACACGATGGGCTTAGAAGAATGAAAGCTGAAGAGGATTCAGGGAGTGGATCAAATCTAGGCATCATGCTTGACAGCACCTGGAGAAACAGAGTTTGGAGAAAAGATGTTACTTCTCCAAGCAGCTGGGAGAAGTAACAGGAGGAACAAAAAGCTGTAAGGAGTTGTGGATCAAAGAAATAATAAAGGTGTGGAGATACCATGTTGTAACATTCATAAGAAAGAATTCAACTGTCTCAGAGAAAATCATCAGCAATGGAACTTCATCATTCTGGACCAAGCTGTTCCCGGTATGTGCCTTGCATACAGATACTTTATTTTAAAGTATAAAACTAAGAGTATTTAATACCAGTTGATCACAGTGCCATAACATTGTCCCATATTACCTTCGAACTTATCCTGAAAGAGATAGGAAAGCAATAAATGAGAGGGAGAGAAAGAGAGGAGGCTAGTGGAGAGCTTTGCATAGAAGCTGATGAGACAGTGCTAATATGCATTTGACAGGAAGAATTAGGGCAGGATTTAATTGTAAAGTCAACATGGACATAGAGAAAACAGAACAGTGGAAGTCACCATTCAGCTTTTGAGCACAGGAAGTGCTGACTTTTTAATTGTCGATTTAAAATCAAGACAGTATTTAAGGAAAGAAGAATTGTGTAAGCTGCTTTCAGAAGTGGAGATGAGGGCTGGATTCAAACCTACCAGAGCAATCTCCAGCTGATTTGGGGGGAATTTGGAGCAGAACCTGACATGATAAAGGCAAATCAGCAATTCTATCACATTTGTACAGCAAGATGCTTTACAGCGCTGCACCATCATGTATCATTAATGCCCACCTCTGGCTATTGGTGTTCTAAACAGTCAAGAATTGTTTCATGTGATTTAAACAAAATCACAACAAAGGCCAGATACAGCAGGGAAAAAAATTTCCAAAGTAGATCTAACCACTTCTCAATTGCAGCTGTAGCTGACAGCAATATTTGACAGAATAAATATCCTGCGCATTACAATTTTCTTCTCAAGAAAGAGAGTTAAAAACTACCATTTTTAAATTCTGCTTCCTAAATTGGGTCAATTAAAAAGAAAGAGAGAAGAACGACAGCAGCTTCAAATATCAATAACCTTTTCAAAGACTGGTATTGACAGAAGCTGAATATTGCATTTTAATGTAAACACATCAGGCCAATTTTGTTTTCCAAAAGAGAATTAAAAATATAGCAACATGATATGCATGCAGAAAAACTCATAATTACATATGAAAATAATTTTAAAGGACAAGAGTTTCAGTTTATGCAAATAAATTTACCTCTTCTGGCTTTAGTGCAACTTTGCAGATTCATACCATTTCTATTAGGACCTTTCTCAGTGCATCGTAGATATCAAACTCAACAACAGTAACAACAAAAACACCTCTGTAAGCAAACGGGGGGGGAATAGTCCAAGAACTTGATAATATCATATTTTGAATCAGTGTTATATTCTAATTTGGAACACAAAGTTCAGTTTATACTTCCAATCTCAGCATAAGTTCTACCCTAAATAGAGAAGAGCTAACTATAAAAGATTAGAGCCCTGGGATGTTTTCACGTGAGGAGAGGCTGAATAGCAGCAAGAAGAACAGCTGCAAAGAGAACACATGGAAGTCAATAAAAAAATGGGGTGAAGGGAAAACACTCCATGTTTTTTTATTGAGTGCCAGTAAGAAGAGGAAAGGCAGTGCTGCTTGACATTAAAGATGAAATATTTAAATTTTTAAGTCAAAACTATAGAATCACAGAATCACAGAACCGTAGAATATCCAGAGTTGGAAGGGAGCGACAAGGATCAGCAGGTCCAACTCCTGACACCACACAGAGCAAACTAAAAGTTAAACTTTATATCAAAGAGCACTGTCCAAATATTTCTTGAACCCCAAGAGGCCTGGGACCATCATCAGTACCCTGGGGAGCTTCTTCCTCTGCCTGACCACCCGCTCAGTGAAGAAATTTTCCAATCTGAACTTCCCCTGATGCAACTTTAAGCCATTCCCTTGTGTCCTATCACTGGAAACCTGAGCAAACAGATCAGCGCCTCTCTCTGTGTGTCCCCTCATGAGGAAGTTGCAGACAGCAATAAGGAGACCCCTCAGTCTCCTCTTCTCTAAGCTGAAAAAACCTACTATCATCAGCTGGTCCTCATAAGTCATGCCCTTTAGACCTTTCATCATCTTTATTGCCTTTCTTTGGACACATTCTAATATTTTGACACTCTTCTTCTATTGTGAAGACCAAAACTGCACTCAATACTAGATGTGAGATTGCGCCAATGCTGAGTATAGTGGCATAATCATTTCTTTTGACCAGTTAGCTATATGGTTAGCTATACCAGTTAGCTTAAGGCACCTCAGGATATGGCTGGTCCTTTTTGGCTTCCAGGGCATGTTGTTGATGCATATTGAGCTTACCATCAATCAAAATTCTCAGATCCCTTTCTGCAAGGCTGCATTCCAGCCTTTTGACTCCCAATCTACACATACATCCAGGATTACACCATCCCAGGTGCAGAATCCAGCATTTGTCCTTGTTGAATTTCATAAGGTTGGTGATTGCCCAATGCTCTAATCTATCAAAATGTCTCTGTAGGGCCTCTCTATCCTTGAGGGAATCGGGACAAGAGGTAATGGGCACAAACTTGAACATAGGAAGTTCCATCTAAACATGAGGAAGAACTACTTTACTTTGAGGGTGGCAGAGCACTGGCACAGGCTGCCCAGAGAGATGATGGAGTCTCCCACTCTGGAGACATTCAAAACTTACCTGGACGCCGTCCTGTGCAACTGCTGTAGGTGTCCCTGCTCTGGCAGGGGGTGGGACTGGGTGAGCTCCAGAGGACCCTTCCAAGCCTGACCATTCTGCAGTTCTGTGAACAGCCTATCCTAATTTAGTGTTTCCCAACTTAGTGTGGACTAAACTCCTCACTGCTCACTGATAACAACTAAAGAGAAAATGGGAGAACTCACTGCTGCATGAAATGTCAAGAAATTAGAAGGCTTTTGATGGTAGCTTGTGCAGATATATGTGTGTGGGAAGCTTTTTGGAAAACAATGGACACGTTGAAATAATGAGCTTATGAACTTTGTGCAACAGAAGAGATAAGAGACAAGCTGGTACAGTCTGAAGGTCGACATGAAGGAGGAATTCACAGGAGGAATTCACACACTGATACTGAAACTGCTGCGACCCCTAAATAGATGCTGAATGTGTATTGCTATAGCTGTATTTAACCAATAATAGTTTGTGTGTATAAGTTTAAAGACCAATGAGCACAAGACACGATGCTAACCCACGTTGTAGTAAAAGTATATAACACTTCAAGTATTGTAATAAAACGGCTTCAACATGATCATATTGGTCTGCATCTGAATCCCACCGCATATGTGTGTCTTCACATCAAAATTGGACTTGATGGAAGATGCTGATGGCTATCGAGATAAAACTTTCTTTCCACTGCTTGCAACTTTGCAGACTTTCAGCTGTTTGAATTGGAGATGTACTCTTCTTGATTTTAGGCATCAAGAAGTCAGGCATCTATACTGGTCAGGTAACCTCCTTCTATATTGCATAAAGAGAGGATTCCCAGATGGTGCAGATGGTGATCCATCTCAAACAGCATAGCCACCTCAGTCGGAGAGTGACCCTGCCCCTCTACCAAGGCTACAGGTAGTTTAGGGGAATAATTTAGACTACCTATTGACATTTTTACCTGCTAGAGAAAGTGGCCTTAATTCAATTCTGGCACCAAGGTGTTCTGTACCAGACATCCAATTTACACTGGATGATTCTGAGAATTTGAGAAGTCTGGCAATGACAGTGATGGAATTTGCTTCATAGAAATGCTCTATATACTAGAATATTATCATTCTATCATCTAATTATCTACCTGAAAATGTACCCTACTTTTTTAGGCACCAAACAGAGTCAGAAAATTTCCCTTCAAGCCCTTAAAGAGACCCTCAACCCATTTTAGTGCTTCATTAGAAGATGCTCACAAGCTGGTACTTCTCTCACTCACCCACTTAAACAGTCAAGAACTTTCTGTAGTATTAAATTTATTGCCTATACATTTCCCAAAGTCAGAGTGAAATTATGAAGGTGACTTTTATTCTTCACTTTCACAGGATCGTCATAGGACCAATAGGATAATCACTGAAAGGGGTCACAGAGGATCTCCAGTCCAAGGTCCTACTCAAACCATGGTCAGCTATGAGATCAGACCAGGTTGCTCAGGTCTTTGAGCAGTTGCATCTTAAAAACCTCCCACAGAGACTGCATAACCTCTTTGAGCAACTTGTTCCTCTGTTTGAGTGTCCTCATTGTGAAAAAAGGTTTCTTATAGCCGCACAATTTTTGTTTTATGTGTTGGGGCACTTGGATTTGAATTATAATAATGTTTCAAATAAGTAACCACAGCTTAACATGTTTCTGAATGTTAGTTGAGCCTGGATAACTGACTAAGAACACTCCTTGTTCTTTGCTAAAACTGTGATGACTCACTGTATCTTGATTCTCTCTCACTAAGATTCAAAGTAATGTATTTTATTTCATATTTGCTGGGTGCTAAAATATGCATGTGGTCAGTTACCACAGCTAAGCTGACAGCTGCTGACTGTTTAAACCCCCATAACTGTGTAGTATCTGGGACAAAAAAAAAAAAAAAAAAAAAAAACCAACTCCTATGCATAAATGACTTGTACATTGAGGGTTTATGTAAATAAGAAAGTTTCCTGGATCATATTTGTAATTGAACTTCTACTTAGTTCACGCTCTCTGCTCCCAGCATTTGCTCTCCATGCTCTGTGAATGGTTACCACATGTGAAGGGATGTGGTTTTTTTTCTTGATTTGCTGATCAAGTCTTTTGAAATAGAGAAAAGGATTATGGCAAATACCGAGCAACTAATAAACACTATACTGTCTTAATCTCATATGAGTTCATTCTTTTTCTTGTTAAGCCTACTTACATTTGAGACATCAAATCAGTATCTCAACTTACTTGACAAAGCACTTAAACTCATGCTTATCTTTTTCTTCAAGCCCCACAGCTTGTAAGCAAATGCTTACATCCTTCAAAGACCATGGCCGGAAGAGTAAAGGCTCTCGTGTTATTTCTTTGCAAAGAGATCTATTTCATCTAGGATACTCCATACTGGCTTTAAAACTGAGAAATGCAACATGACTTTTTGTGGTGAGAATCTACACACTTACACACAAGCACACATCCACATCTTATTAAGCATTATTATCTATTTACAGCAATTTAAAATGTTTAGACCCCAGAGGCCAACATATAAATATTCAAAGAACTAGGAGGTTACTGAATCATCAATATGTGAGTTATCGGAGAGAAATACATATACCGCGCAATATAAGCTTTTAATTTTGCACTCTGAAGTGTAAAACTTTTGCCTAAGAAGTTTTGTTATAATAAAAATTCAAAAGCAGTGGCAAGCAAAATATAAATGAATATTTTCAACTTTTGGAGCCCAGAGGCAAGTCCATGATATTTTCAGGCAAGGAAGGAATTCAGCATTTAGATTGTTTGCCTGGCTACTGCCTCCCCTGAACTACGTCATAATGGCCATGCCATCAGGCAGGCCATGGTCTAGTGTGACTTCATGGCCTGATCTGGTATGGAAAATCCAATGTTCCAGACATTTGAACATTACATTTGATTCTACATTACTTATTCCTTGAAGATCAGGAATTGGGAACCACATTGGAAGCTGAAAGATATTAAAAGAAAATTAAGCCGGTGGAAAGTGTTAACAATTTCATCAATATCTTTAAAAGTGAAATTTTGTCCACACAATTCTGATGAGGTAGAAGAGCCGACAGAGGTCCTCTATCATCTCTGTTCTCATCCACAGACAACTTGTTTACTGTAGGGGAAGAAGACAGCACTTCCACCCCCCTTCCCTTCTCTAAAAGCATGTTTGTAAGGCTGGGACAGAGAGGTAGAGTTAAATTGACCTTTCCCTTTCTCTCATCCTCTGCAATCCCAACAAGTGGGGCCCTGAGCTGCCATTAGACACAGGGCTCTGTCTCCGCTCCCCAACCCAACTCTGTTCCTGCAGGATATGCTGTCTCTGAAAAGTAAAGTGTGTCTGGTGAGTATCTAATCACATGATGATACATCCAAACACTTGCAGTTTCTGCAGAAAGCAAGAGAAACTTATTTTATCATAGAATGGTTTAGGTTGGAAAGGATCTTGAAGATCATCGAGTTCCAACCCCCCTGCCATGGACAGGGACACCTCCCACTAGACCTGGTTGCCCAAAGCCACGTCCAGCCTGGCCTTGAACACCTCCAGGGATGGGGCCTCAACAACTTCTCTGGGCAACCTTTTCCCGTGCCTTACCACCCTCAAAGTGAAAAACTTCTTCCTAATGTTCAATCTGAACCTGCCCTCTTCCAGTTTAAAGCCATTCCCCCTCGTCCTATGGCTACATGCCCAAGTAAAAGGTCCTTCCCCAGCTCTCCTGTAGGCCCCCTTTAGGTACTGGAAGGCTGCAATAAGATCTCCCCAGAGCCTTCTCTTCTCCAGGCTGAAATTTTAGCATTACATGGCTGTGATTTTTTCCTTAGAGAAGGTTAAGGTTACATTCTCACCCTTAAGTCTCTGACTTTCTGGATTTCACTGGAGTTATGCAGATTTCAATCAGCTTAAAAACTACCCCCTTGGAAATGGCTTTTCCATGTATACCCTGGCTCAGCGTTGGTACTGCAACTGATAACTTTCTCCTGGAGCTTTGCATTCATTGGACCCTAGCATTTGGGTTAGTAAATATCATCTTCCTCTGTCCACAAACTTCTGTCTCACAACACCCTCACAAAAAACATTTCAGCTTGGGTACCCATTTGCTTAATTTTTAATTCCTTTTGTCTTCTTATTGTGTGTATGTTTGGGGCTTCTGGGAATGGCAAGCAGTAGTCCGCACTAGCTTACCTCCACATAGAAAAACCCCAAACTTATTTCCTTGCCAGGCACTAAGGTGACTCTGGAAGAGGCAGGACTTGGTCACAGAAAGTCTTCCACATCTTCATGGCCACTCCTATGTTCCCCAAATCTTCTTCCACCACTACAACAATCAGGAAGAGATCTCTGCTGAGGTGGTAAGTTTTGAAGGTTAAAAAGAGAGACAAGACTGAAAAGACAGAAGCAGAAATCCTGCCTCAATGCGAGCCTGAGATTTAGGCCAGCAAGCAAAGCAGAACAGATGTTACATCGCTGAAGACTTTGTTCTATTTTTCTAGAAAATAAACATGAAATAGAAGTCATAGCATCATAGAATCATAGAATGGTTTGGATTGGAAGAGACCTTTAAAGATAGAATCGTTGAATTATAGAATCATTTATGTTGCAAAAGACCCTTAAGATCGTCGAGTCCAACCGTAAACTGCCAAAACCCACCTCCAAACCATGTCCCTCAGCACCACATCTACACGTCTTTTAAATACCTTCAGGCATGGCAACTCAACCACTTCCCTGGGCAGCCTGTTCCAATGCTTGATAACCCTTTCAGTGAAGAAATTTTTCCTAATACCCAATCTAAACCTCCCCTGGTGCAACTTGAGGTCATTTCCTTTTGTCCTATTGTCTGTTACTTGGGAGAAGAGACTGACCCCCACCTTGCTACAACCTCCTTCCAGGTAGTTGTAGAGAGCGATAAAGTCTCCCCTCAGCCTCCTTTTCTTCAGGTTAAACAACCCCAGTTCCCTCAGCGACTCCTCATAAGACTTGTTCTCCAGACCCCTCACCAGCTTTGTTGCTCTTCTTTGGATGTGAAGATCATCTAGTCCAAGCCCCCTGCCATGGCTAGGGACATATCCCATGGTTGCTCAAAGTCCTGTCCAACATGTCCTTGAATGCTTCCAGGGATGGCCATCCACAGCTTCACTGAGCAGTCTGTTCCAGTTCCAACCAACCCTCATCATAAAAAATTTCTTCCTTATATCCAATCTATGATTCTATGGTCCTATGATGTCCAATCTAAACCTACCTTTTTTCAGTTTAAAGCCTTTGCCCCTTGTTCTGTCAATACAGGCCCTAGTAAAAAGTCCTCCAAATGGAGATCCAACTTACTGTATCTTTAGTACTTAACTAGAATAACTTATTATTACCTACAGTAGCAGTGTAGAGCAGCACAGAAGAACTCCACTGCTCCTTCCCAGAGAAAATGCAGTCCAGTTGCCCCACGTGTTATCAAACATTTAATGATTAAAGACACCCAAACAAGCATGGCCAGGTGAAATAAAAAAAATTTGCTGTTACTAACTCAGCTTCACCTTCAGGAAATTGAGTCACACAGCCGACAAAGACAGGAACTCCTCTTAAGTCATTCATACAGTCCTTGAATGGGCTAGAGAAAACCCCTCCCTCGAGGACCTGTCTGATATCTTAATAGCCAGGCCCAATTTCCCATCACTGAGAGCTCCAGGTTGAACACTTCCTGCTTTTCTGATTTTCCTAATATCCTCATTTTTCCTGCTTACCGGATCTGCGTGAATCCATCTGACCCTCCTGACTTCTTTCCCAAGCTGTCTTTCCCTTACCCTGATGTAAGCTCCGGCTTTGAATCACTGATTATTTGTGAACACTTTTAAGGAAGATGCATCTGGGGTTTGTGTTCCTGCCAAGAACTAGCCTAAGGGCTTGGGCAGTGAAAGAAGAGTCAAGGAAAATACATGAAAGCAGCCATCACATACAGGAAAAAAGCCCGCTGCTCAAATCAGTACTTTGGTCTGGGAGATGTAATCTATTTAAACCCCTATTTTCTGATGGCTGAAAGAATAAAAAATAAGCCACTTTGATAAAAGTTTTGTGTTTCTTGTCATTTTCAGTCCAACTTCACATTGATTTCTGAAGAGATCATAAATGACAAAAAGGTTTGGGTTGGGCCTTGGATATAAAATTATAAGTAAAGTTGGGTAACATATGTAATGAAATTCTGTGCACATCAAGAACACACAAGAAAAAGTAGATTGAAAAGAAAAGAAAGAAACAGGACAGGAGAAGTGCTGATGAAAAGAATTTGAAAGGAATTACAGAAAAGCAGATCCAGCACCCCCCATTTCTGTACCTACACGGTTTGTTTTAAGGCTGTTTAGAGATGCAGTGAGGAGAATGAGGATACATACTTTTTAGTGTTTTCTAAAAGTTATTGGAGAACATTTTTCTTTCTTGGAACTGTGTACAGTTTTCAAGGCTGCCAGGGGAATTGATATTACAGGCTGAGAGATAAGAAAAATATTTGTGATACCACTCCATAAACTCTCTGTAAAATGTTTTAAAAAGCAAGGCGGGCATCTAAAGAGCAGCTACAGACAGAAACTTCGTAATGTGACTTTACACCACCTTTTCATCCTCCACGGAGGAGTGAGGAGGCTCTTCACCTCAAGGGTGCATGCTAAACTTCAGGGAGATTTTCAGTTCCCCTTCTCCAACACACAGTATTCTTCATTTCCCATTAGAAGAAAAGTCAAAAGTGCAGGCTAAAAGGAGTTATCGCAGTGCCATACCAGACCCCCCCAGTCTTAAATAACTGGGGAACTATCTCTAGATACATTCTGCTGGACTCAACGGTTTTGAACACTTTTCATACACACATCTGAGACAACATAAAAGAGTTATCCCCTTTCTGCATGGGTATGGCAGTCTGGAGAGTCTGTTCCTCTCTGCTCAAGCCTCTTTGCCTGACACGCTCCTAGGATAGCCAAGGGACACAAATTGCCCCAATGCTCGAGTAATACCAGGAATTCTGGGGAAGACTGAGGATGTACCCAATCTAAGCTGCAGGTACAGCTGGCTGTTGATTTTTAGAAAGTGACTATAAGCATAGGGCATCTGTAGAGACATATTTCTCTAGCGAAATTTTCCAGTTCTTTCCAATAATTTTAACAACTTCGAGTAAATTCTTTTTTAATCCAAGCTGTTATCTTAATAAATACTTACTGATTTTGTTGCTTTTTTTCCTTCATAGACAAGTGTAGCTCAAACTGGAGAGGCCAGAGGACCTGTGCTTTACTTTTTTTATAATGAAAATATCCACAGGAAAGGAGAAGTTTGATGTGTGTCATCTGGTCCAGCACAGAGAGGCTACTCTTTCCTTTGCCATCACAACCAGCCATTAATTAGTTCCTTGCTCCTAGGCAATTCAGAGATCATTTAGGGGTAACGTAATCTAGACATTTCCTTGGTGTAGTAGAGGAGGTTAAATATCTCCCTTTTCAAATTATTTTTTAAAAATATTACTCCGTAGAGATTTATCCATGCATTCATATTTCAATTAATTATGTTAATAAAGTCAAAGGTTAATGCTAATAAAGGTTAACAGGTTTTAGTTTAATAATATGAATTAAGCTAGTATCAAGGGCTGCCAGATTAGTCTTTCTCTTCAATATCAGAATTTAAGCTAG